>NC_138306.1:80175000-80425000 GCF_965601325.2 Salmo salar | reverse complement strand
ATGAAAAGATCCATGACAGAAGGGCCCCTCCACTGGGGATATAGAGCTGCGTTTACACAGGCAGCCACATTCTGACATTTTTCCAAATGATTGGCAAAAGTACTGATCTGATTGGACAAAAGACCAATTACAAAAAAAAGATCCGAATTGGACTGCCTGTGTAAATGTAGTCTAGCTGGCCTTTAATTCACCCGCTGCATACAAGGAAGACCACCTGAGAAAGGAAAATTGGAGAGTGGTTAGCGGTATTACTAGAGGAGGAAGGACGGGGAACATTATGTTTCTGTCTATTTATATATTTTATTTTGGTAGAACTTTAGAATTTGTCTGAAGAAATATGAAATACATCAAATGCAACATCATGAAGTTAGTGAGGTATCTAGTGCAGCTGAGGATGTACTGGTGAGTTTTGGCTGCCCAGAAACAAAGCTAGAGACTATAGACGGACTGTGTGTGTGTGTGTGTGTGTGTGTGTGTGCGTGTGTGTGCTCTACCTGTCCACCTCCGTTGAGCTTGTTGGTGAGTTTGACCTTGCTGAAGGAGACAGGTGCCTTCATCCAGTGGGCCCCGAAGTTGGGTGAGTCGGGATGGATGTACACACAACCATTACCGACAGGCTCCGGTTTACCGGCTGTAACCCACTCCCCGTTAACGTACTTCCAGCGGTGGCTGTCAGCTGGCTGGAAGTCCAGCAGGAAGGAGTACATGGCGTTGGGGTCCAGACCCGATACACTCACTTTCAGCACCGGAAACATCCGCCTGGAACACCACAGTCGGAACGCACAAATTAATACACATACACAGGCACGCAGTATGCACACACACACACACACACACACACACACACACACACACACACACACACACACACACACACACACACACACACACACACACACACACACACACACACACACACACACCAACTCTAAACTTGCTGTTTCAGACTTTTTTGCCTTTTTTCTGACTCTTTTTACTTATATTAAATTATTTTTTTGTTTTCCCCAAATAAAAACGTTCTGAAGTGGCCAACGTGTAAATGGACAGACACCCACCAGGTGAGCTGACCTGCCACTACAGCGCGCGCTGGACCGGTCAAGCCGCCCCTCAGAGCATAGGAGGGTCGGCACAAAAGTGGCCATGCGCCAGAAAAATCTATGAAACCGTCGGATACACTACGGGCAATACTAAGTATAGAACGCAGATTTTTTATAACTAACATATTTTCTTAATTTAAGAATGTGGCGATAAATATAGCCAGTAATAACCAGCTTGTCGAGGTTTGCAGTCGGATTTTTGGAACAAAGTCTTCCAAACGAATGTTTTGTAGACGAATCAAATAGACTATTAACATATCAAATGTTAATTAATGACATGAAAGACACGAGACTATACAATTAAACAGAATCAATTTGAATAACTCTCTCTGAAAAAAAATGCTGCCCATTCCTAAATTATCTAATATTATTCAATAGCACTTGGTCTTAAATTACAGATAGGCCTATGTAATTAATAGTTTTCGCTTGGATCTAATTCTTATGAAATCGTAATGATTATATAGGAATAAAGCAATAGCTAGGCCTATATACATTTCACACAAAGCTGAAGTTGAAAAAAGGGCTGAATTAAAAGATTCGATCAAGATGCGTTTTGGAAGAAGTGCGTAATTGAAAATGGAATTATCAATTGAAATCGAATGGTCTCTTAATTGGGTAATTGATTCAAAGCCATCTAATTTAACATACGTGTTAGAATTTTTAGAATGATATCTGTGACAGAGAAATATAGGTTTTAATATAGGTTTCAATTCTGCTGCATGTGTTCATAAAATGAATTTAGCAATGGGTGGAAAGATATCATGGGTGATCAAATGACCAAACTCCTGAAACTTGCATTTGGTATTGTCTGTATGTTTGTCTGCGAATCTCCTCTCCTCAATAAATGTCCTCTTGCGGTTGAGGATCAATAAAATATTTTTGACTATTCAAAAATGCTCGTCTGTCTTACTATCCGGGGCTCCGGAGTGGCGCAGCGGTCTAAGGCGCTGCATTTCAGTGTTAGAGGCTTCACCCTAGTTCGAATCGACGCACAATTGGCCAAGCGTCGTCCGGGTTTGGTGTAGGTCGTCATTGTAAATAAGAATTTGTTCTTAACTGACTTGCCTAGTTAAATAAAGGTACAAAATATATAATTAGCTCGAGCTCACCTGCCGCTTTTGGTGACTATCATCTCATTGGTGACTTCCTTAAACTTCCGCCACAGTTCCGCTTCCTCGAGCGTCACCTTCAGCTGCTTCTCGGTGGGGTCCCCCTTCTCTCGCCCCGCTTGCAACTCGCTCTCCACCACGCTTAGCAGTCGCGAGATACAGCACTGGCTGGCAGGACCAGGACCTTCAGCTAAACCCTCAACCTTCATTTGGGGACCTCAACGAGGTTAAAGGCTACCTCTCAAATAAGACAGATGTTTTCTCTAAGGAAAGTTTAAAATGAGGTAAAACAAATATCTTACTCACAAATTTCTCACTCAGCAGGTGATGTGGAAAAAAACTCGTTAGAATCGGTTAAATTTAAATAAAACAAATGAATTCCCATGTGGGGGTTTTAGCCATGAGGATTAGAAACTGCAGTTGAAAATCAATGCGACACTGGTGCCGAGCACAAGACAGGTTCGGCCGGACGGTCATGTGATCAACTGTCACTAATTTACCATTTATAGAGCGTCATTTGTCAGACGGAGAGAGGAAGAGCGAGAGAGGAAGAGGGAGTGAGAGAGAGGAAGAGGGAGGGAGAGAGAGTTTGAGAGAGTTTTTTGACGAGCTAGCCTAGACCTTAAAGGGTCAATCTGCAGTCCTACATCTAATTGTGGACTTATAAATGAATGTTACATACCCCATTGATTCTTGAAGAACATAACGTGTAAATGCCTCATAATCTTAGTTCAACTGTAAAACCTCAACATAACCCAAACTTTAAGCTTGTAAACATTGTAAATGTAAACAAACACTGTAGCCTATAACCTCAAAACATGCTTAAAACTACAATTTGGATATATTGGATGATCAGTCCTTGCATCCATAGCTTCGTCTATGAATTTGAGAGTGGTTACATTTCCCAGGCACATCCCTCAGCTTTTTACCAAAACAGAGGCAGGATGTGGCTTTGTTATTGTTTCAACTAGGCTAAGGATAGCCCCTTTAAGTCTTCAGGCCATAATATCAGTCTCTCTCTCTCTCTCTCTCTCAACTTGCATTGAAATACCATACGTCTATTTTACCACTTTTGTCAGCATGATGACTTTTCAGGCACACACTTTCAGCACCATGGACAGCGAAGGACCATGCTGGAGGGGGCCAGAAGTCTAGGTGACTGGCTTTTCCGTTCAGAATGATCACAATTCCACAAAAAGACAAACGTCACAGTCGTGGGCCTATAGCCTTATTATATAAATCATTATCCGTGACTACGGTTAATGGTCTAACTACCGGTGCTCTTGGCAAGGAGTGGAATCAGATGCTTTTAGCGCACGGACTGAACAAGCCTCCCTCTCTTCCAAAACGACAGAAAAGCTTCTGAAGAAAATTAAATATAGCCTAGGGCATTTCATACGGCTATTTTTTCGGATAATAATTCAAGTTCCTGCTCTTAAGCATATTCAACGGAAACTATGTTGTTAAAGTTTGAACGACTGAAAACGTAAAATGCTTCCCAGAACATTTCCCTCTACTCTTGGTCTGACGACCTACTTGGCTCAGAGACCAGTCCATGTGGACTACACTAATGTAGCCTAGTGTGTGTTGTCTAAACAAATTTAGAGTTTGGGACTATACGGTTGTATCTGCATTTATTTAACATGTAGTTATTGACACAGCCTTGTTCGGTTCAATGGTCTCTACATATACAGTAGTCTAAATACCTCATGACATGTTCGGTTCAATGGTCTCTACATATACAGTAGTCTAAATACCTCAATGACTTTTTCAGTTCAATGGTCTCTACCTATACAGTAGTCTAAATACCTCAATGACATGTTCAGTTCAATGGTCTCTACCTATACAGTAGTCTAAATACCTCAATGACATGTTCAGTTCAATGGTCTCTACATATACAGTAGTCTAAATACCTCAATGACATGTTCAGTTCAATGGTCTCTACATATACAGTAGTCTAAATACCTCAATGACTTGTTCAGTTCAATGGTCTCTACATATACAGTAGTCTAAATACCTCAATGACTTGTTCAGTTCAATGGTCTCTACATATACAGTAGTCTAAATACCTCATGACATGTTCAGTTCAATGGTCTCAACATATACAGTAGTCTAAATACCTCAATGACATGTTCAGTTCAATGGTCTCTACATATACAGTAGTCTAAATACCTCAATGACATGTTCAGTTCAATGGTCTCTACCTATACAGTAGTCTAAATACCTCAATGACATGTTCAGTTCAATGGTCTCTACATATACAGTAGTCTAAATACCTCAATGACATGTTCAGTTCAATGGTCTCTACATATACAGTAGTCTAAATACCTCAATGACTTGTTCAGTTCAATGGTCTCTACATATACAGTAGTCTAAATACCTCAATGACTTGTTCAGTTCAATGGTCTCTACATATACAGTAGTCTAAATACCTCATGACATGTTCAGTTCAATGGTCTCAACATATACAGTAGTCTAAATACCTCAATGACATGTTCAGTTCAATGGTCTCTACATATACAGTAGTCTAAATACCTCAATGACTTGTTCAGTTCAATGGTCTCTACATATACAGTAGTCTAAATACCTCATGGTCTCTACCTATACAGTAGTCTAAATACCTCAATGACTTGTTCAGTTCAATGGTCTCTACATATACAGTAGTCTAAATACCTCAATGACATGTTCAGTTCAAAATAATACTATTTATTTCTGACACTATTCAAACCAATGAGGGTTCGGAACTTTAAAGCCAATTATCTCAGAATCATCTTTTTCAGGTAGAACCAAGCTCTCGAACTGCTGTTGATTCAACTAGTTTGTGCACAGTGGAAGCTCCGTGCCCCACCCGAGGAGGGAAGAACAAGAGCACACGGAACGGTCAGTATCCAGAAGGGCCCCTATAGCGACACCCGATCCCCGCGAGCTGGCGGTGTGACCGAACGGCCTTGTGAGCTCGCAGCTGCGTGTGTTTGGAGAAAGATTTTTTTTAATCAGCGGCGGGCGGCGAGCGGAGATTAGGGGCTTTACTGATTTACAACGCATAAAGGAGCGTCATTAACTGAGCGCGAGGCAAATATCAAAAGGTGGGAAGCAAAGCACAGGTAAACGCACCAAATCATAAACCCACAATACACACCTCAGACCTTTTGTACAAGGAATGCGTTTGTGTGTGTGGCTGTGACCCCATCAGAAAATACAAAGCCAAGGAAGGCAAAACAGGTGGTACAACTCGCTCACTCTTGCACATTAAAAACACTCCACAATATAGTTTGAAAATGTTTATTTCGGTTGTAAGATGGTGTCACACAAACATGACAAGAACATATGAAACATGATTCATAGTCATACATTATTAGCCTACAACATCGCTAAATGATCGTTACACTTTAAAAGTGTTGAATCTCCAGATACTTTTTAAATCACGATGGTACAAAAACTATTTCCAAACCTGTAACTACCTGCGCTCATATTAGACAAGTAGACTAACCATAGTCCTAAAACAATGTATCCTGAATATAGAACATATGTTATTCTATAAAACAAGTGTTTAATAGCATCATACATGTTTTTCTGCAGATGAAACAACCATCTATAGGGAGGGTTTTATGAAACAGAGACCACTCAGGGGAGTTACAGTATATATATATTTTTTTTAAAGCAGTGATTCCCTGGTTTAAATCATGTAAAGTAAGGCATTTCTTTTTTGCAAGTTAACATAAAAGTCACACAACCCCAGTGAGAGGGTTTTTTAATGGTCGTGACTAGGGCATGCTGAAGCCAGAATGTATATTTTAATTCTGCCCAGAAAACAGATATAGTACTAACCATGAAAGAGTTAAAACAGCAGTTAGACATGTTTACAGGAGACAGAGTTGAAATAAAAATAACAAAACAGACGTTTTAAATAAAAGGTGAAAGATTCAGGAGCACTTGAAGCAGTTCTTCCCTTCTTTTTTTCAGCATGTACAGTTGAAGTCGGAAGTTTACATACATCTTAGCCAAATACATTTAAACTCAGTTTTTCACAATTCCTGACATTTAATCCTAGTAAAAATTCCCTGTCTTAGGTCAGTTAAGATCACCACTTTATTTTAAGAGTGTGAAATGTCAGAATAATAGTAGAGATAATGATTTATTTCAGCTTTTATTTATTTCAGCACATCCCCAATGGGTCAGAAGTTTACATACACTCAATTAGTATTTGGTCGCATTGCTTTTAAATTGTTAACTTGGGTCAAACGTTTTGGGTAGCCTTCCACAAGCTTCCCACAATAAGTTGGGTGAATTTTGGCCCATTCCTCCTGACAGAGCTGGTGTAACTGAGTCAGGTTTGTAGGCCTCCTTGCTTAAACATGCTTTTTCAGTTCAGCCCACAAATTTTATATGGGATTGAGGTCAGGGCTTTGTGATGGCGACTCCAATACCTTGACTTTGTCCTTAAGCCATAACGCTACAACTTTGGAAGTATGCTTGAGGTCATTGTCCATTTGCAACCAAGCTTTAACTTCCTGACTGATGTCTTGAGATGTTGCTTCAATATATCCACATCATTTTCCTACCTCATGATGCCATCTATTTTGCGAAGTGCACCAGTCCCTCCTGCAGCAAAGCACCCCAACAACATGATGCTGCCACCCCTGTGATTCATGTTTGGGATGGTGTTCTTTGGCTTGCAAGCCTCCCCTTTTACCTTCAAACATAACGATGGTCATTATGGCCAAACAGTTCTATTTTTGTTTCATCAGACCAGAGGACATTTGTCCAAAAAGTACAGTCTTTGTCTCCATGTGCAGTTGCAAACCGTAGTCTGGCTTTCTTATGTGGTTTTGGAGCAGTGGCTTCTTCCTTGCTGAGGGCCTTTCAGGTTATGTCGATATAGGACTCGTTTTACTGTGGATATAGATACTTTTGTACCTGTTTCCTCCAGCATCTTCACAAGGTCCTTTGCGGTTCTGGGATTGATTTGCACTTTTCGCACCAAAGTACATTCATCTCTAGGAGACAGAACGCGTCTCCTTCCTGAGCGGTATGACAGCCCACTTGGTCCCACGGTGTTTATACTTGTACAGATGAACGTGGTACCTTCAGGTGTTTGGAAATTGCTCCCAAGGATGAACCAGACTTGTGGAGGTCTACAATGTATTTTCTGAGGTCTTGGCTGATTTCTTTTGATTTTTCCATGATGTCAAGCAAAGAGGCACTGAGTTTGAAGGTAGGCATTGAAATACATCCACAGGTACACCTCCAATTGACTCAAATTATGTCAATTAGCCTATCAGAAGCTTCTAAAGAAATTACATAATTTTCTGGAATTTTCCAAGCTGTTTAAAGGCACAGTCAACTTAGTGTATGTAAACGTCTGACCCACTGGAATTGTGATACAGTGAATTCTAGGTGAAATAATCTGTCTGTAAACAATTGTTGGAAAAATGACTTGTGTCATGCACAAAGTAGATGTCCTAACCGACTTGCCAAACTATAGTTTGTTAACAAGAACTTTGTGGAGAGGTTGAAAAACGAGTTTTAATGACTCCAACCTAAGTGTATGTAAACTTCCGACTTCAACTGTATATCTATCCAGCTAGAAGAACGTTTAACAGCAGGACCTTAGAGTCAGACTCCTGGTAAGTGCACTTGGGATGAGGTGCAAAAGGTTATCTGACTGTACAGATTTCCAGACCTGAGCCGGTGAAATGATCAGTAGTCAGCTGTACATTGTGAACATACGTGAATAAACCCCTACAGCACAAATAACTAGTGAAGACACACCATGTTGGCACCTCAACATAGATCTGAATAGTTTTGGTCTGGTTTGATTTACAGTTAGAGAAATGACAGAGGTGGTGCATTGACCCTCCACCTACAGTAAATTAAGAGGAGCTGGACTCACCATGTAGAAAAACACACAAAATTCACATATACACTGACCTTAAAAGGGACACAGACACCACACACACCCACAGAGAAGATAAGGCATCCCTCACAAACAGATTCCTCTACACAACATCATACCTCAGGTACACTTCTACTCTGGAAAGCATTCGCTGACGAGTGTTTACTCAGTGGGCACCAGTCCAGCACACCTGTGTGGAATCTGTGTGTTTGCCAGAGAGTTGAGGGCTTTAGCCAACCCCCAAACACACACACATCATAACCCCTCAGAGGGAGAGAGAAAGGGAGGTTTGTAGCCTCACTTCAGACAGACAGAGAAGGCCTTTATCACGGCATCCCTGTGAACAAACAAACAATAATAATTAGTAAAAGAATAAACACGCCAAAGTCATGTTTCAAAAACTTCAAAGCCTTTGCTTTAGGACTGAACTATCACTAAATGGGAAGGGAAGATGTAATACTGTGAATAGGGCTTAAGGCTACGGACAGAGGTGGACCGGCAGTTAAGGCTATGGACAGAGGTGGACCGGCAGTTAAGGCTATGGACAGAGGTGGACCGGCAGTTAAGGCTATGGACAGAGGTGGACCGGCAGTTAAGGCTACGGACAGAGGTGGACCGGCAGTTAAGGCTACGGACAGAGGTGGACCGGCAGTTAAGGCTACGGACAGAGGTGGACCGGCAGTTAAGGCTACGGACAGAGGTGGACCGGCAGTTAAGGCTATGGACAGAGGTGGACCGGCAGTTAAGGCTATGGACAGAGGTGGACCGGCAGTTAAGGCTATGGACAGAGGTGGACCGGCAGTTAAGGCTATGGACAGAGGTGGACCGGCAGTTAAGGCTACGGACAGAGGTGGACCGGCAGTTACTGTAAACCAACACTCACCTTGCGAATGGAATGTAGGACAGGCCATACCTGAAACACAGAAGTATAGCATAAGTCAGCATCATACATCACACACAGCAAAGGGCTGTATAGGTCTTTATCTGAAATGTGTCAGTGGCAGAGAGTTTGTGAAAACAGAGTTTATGCATGAGTGTTTGTTGTGTTACAGTGTAAGTTATTTTAATAGTGTTTATGTATGTCTGTAAACTAATTGCACATCTGTGTGTACCCCTGTGTGTGTGTGGGCGAGAGAGAGAGAGAGAGAGAGAGAGAGAGAGAGAGAGAGAGAGAATGCATCTCCTGTCTTTGTGAAGGAGGTGCTTGAGAGAACAAAGATAGCTGCATTAGTCGTGTGTGATTAGCCAGGCTAAAAGCTATGGCCATAATTACTCTGTTTTCAGTTACAAATAAGGACCTGGCATTGAGCTGCCTGCCAAAAAGCCCTCAGCACAGAACAACTCTGTGTGTGTGTGTGTGTGTGTGTGTGTGTGTGTGTGTGTGTGTGTGACTCAGACTGCAGACTGTAGGGATGTAATACCACACAAACACAAACTAAAGGAAGGAAGGAGATTACTCACCAAGCGAAGGCCAGAAACTGTAGAATACAGAAGAGTAAGGCTAGACCATTATTCTTCCACTGTAGAGAGAGAGAGAAGCACTCAGGACTCAGATATACTTTGAGGTAGAACAATGTAAGACAAAGTTTAAATGAGTAACATACTAGCTAAAAAGGCCTGCAGGTATTTGATAACACAACAGGTGCAGGATATGTATCATGTGTCCGTTCTACTCACCCAGAAAGCAGAACACATAGTTAGCACCAGACAGGTCTGTCAGGAGGGACACAATCAGCATGTCATTAATGAACAGAAAAACTGTGTGTTTTTTTGGTTTTACTATCCTTGTTGGGACCAGAAGTCCTCACAAGCATAGTAAAACAAGGACAATTTTGACAAGTGGGGATAGTTTGTTGGTCACAACAAGAAAAAAAGCTATTTTAGGCTTAGGGGTTAGAATTAGGAGTTAGGGTTATGGAAAATAGTATTTTGAAAGGGAATACGTGTTTTGGTCCCCACAAGGACGGTAAAACAAACATGGGTGTGTGTGTGTGTGTGTGTGATCTCACCAGCATGATAGCTGTGGCCAGCGCTCTTTCTCTGGCACACATCCTCTTCAGCTGATTAAGGGGTCCCATCAGGAACATAGTGCTGAGAATACACACATTATTTTACTAAACTTACTTATTTGTAGTAATGTTCAAATGCACTACAAATTTGATAGCTGTATCATGTGCACCTTAGGTGTTAAACTGGACAAGAACAATGTCAGCTTTGATCTGGGGAGGGTCCCAGGGATACAATAAAATAGGCCTAACTGTTTATTAAATTCCCACATAAGCCACATATACACACACTCACACTCAACAACGCTCTACTCACCTGCACAGAGAGGCAACATTGCCGAATGTGTACAACACAGCAAACAGAATCAGACCAACCCTTGGAATCCACAGCAAGCATGTCCCCTGCCACCAGGTGAGAGCATGAACAATTTAGCGTCGGCCCCTATTCTACTGTAGACACTATCAATTGGTCCCAAATGACTCCTATTCTACTGTAGACACGATCAACTTGCCCTTAGTGTCTAGACCTCTATGCACAGATTTTAATTTCTCCGAGATCAACCCCTCCATACTTTCTGGAATAAATACATATCTATGTGTACTGGCTTACTGAGAGAGGTTTGGGAAACACAACTGAGTGACACACGTCATTGACAGTCAGAGCAATGCTGAAATGGGAGAGAGATGACGACTCACCAGAATCGAACACAAGACCCCGAGCACGAAACACGCGATAAAGCCCTTCATGCGCGTGCCCCAGCCCAGGGTGGAGGCGTGGTTCGCCGCCTGTTTCAACACCGGACCATTTAGAAACAACATAGCTAGAAAACACCATCATTGACCTAGCTAGACAAGTGTTTCTAGCTAACGTTATTGCTAAGCAACTGTACTCGTAACGTAGATAAAGCATGCTTTGCAAACGGCTAAGCGATAAAGCCAAACTTAGCTAGATATTATTTAAGGTAAATAACATAGTAGCTAGCTAGCTAGAAAAAGTACCTACTTGCAATATGTCGCCGTCATCATTGTTATCTTGGCCACTCAAAACTTTCTTTAGTTTGTCCATTAAAGTTGACAGGGATAGAATGTAGCTAGTGGTTCTAGAACTTTCCCGTGGCTTCGATTGGCTTAGTTTTTAACAAGGACAAATATCGATTTTGTCGAGGTATTTTTGCTGTTCGAAGTGCAACAGGTGGATTGCGGTAACTTCCGCCAGTGTGTAACCACGGAGACGAGGCGGGCTGGGGATAACTGCAGTACCACAATCAGAGAAGGGGGCAGCACAGCCTTATATTTGTGGTGGAAACCTTCACAGGAGTACACAGTAATAATGATGATACAACTTAGTATACATTTTACAATTAGAACAACCAAAGTATTTTATTCAATGACTAGGAGAAAACAAAGACGTAGATGGGATACAATGTAAAAATGTAAATGCCCTTACCGACTAAACAAACAAAATCTTGAAATAAACATGTTGAATTGATAATTATAAGTAAAACATCCATACATTTCACTCATACACTATCACACAAACAATTTTAAAAGATACTGGATTATTGGGATTTGGGGGAATACAGAGAAGAGAGCTCTCTCTCTCGTTCCCTCTCTCTCAGCACAGCACTCTAGATACAGAGATTTAAGGGATAAGTTCTGTCCGTATCTAAGCAGTTCTGCACGGTTCATTACAACGCTAGGCAGTTCTGAGTGTTATTCTGCAGTTCTTCACCGGTTCTCATCAGTTCTGTGTAGTTCTTCCCGGTTCTGTGTAGTTCTGTCCAGGCAGTTCTTTCCAGCTATATGCAGTTGTGAGAGGTTGGGTCCAGTTCTAGGCTGTTCGACGTGGTTCTCAGGGTACTTTGACCCGAGTAGAGTGGTTCTGGCAAGAGCACCACCTGCACACAACACACCTGCCTCCTCCACAGCCACTCTTATATACACACTTCAGGGGACAGAGAGAGAAAGAGTGTGAGAGAGAAACAGTGAGAGGGGGAAACAGTGTGTGACAGAGAAACAGTGAGAGAGAGAAACAGTGTGTGTGTGTGATTTCAAGCTGCTCTTACTTGGCTGTGGAAGATATGAGAGCAGTGCAGCTCCCTGATTCCACTCCCTCCTCTGTGCAGGTCATCATGGCAGATGAGACACACACATGATCGGCGTCGCTCTGCAACACAAACACACAGATTTACTTTTAACAAAGTGTTAATTGAACGGAATGAGACTAAAGTATTGTTCTCAGAAAGACTCCCACCTGGCCATCACACACACAGCAAGCTCCCCGGAGACATGACGTTCTGCCTGCGGAGCCACGTCTGCATTTGAATCTGGAACGGTGGATGGCTGGTATCGGGCAGCCAGGATCGTCAGTGGACGAGATGCATTGCCGGGAGTTTTGCCTGGCGGGTGACGTGGCCCTAGCGGTGGTGTGGAGACGAGACAACTGCATCATCGCTGTGAGTTGAGCCTGAGAGAGAAACACACACACACACACACACACACACACACACACACACACACACACACACACACACACACACACACACACACACACACACACACACACACACACACACACACACACACAGAGAGAGAAAAAAAGTGCACGAGAGAGAGAGGAGGAAAGAAAAGCAGATAGAGAGATGAAGGGGGGAGTGGGGGGGTTGAGTGACAGATAATTCAGTAAATTAATCTGAATTCCCAACACAAGGAACTCAAGTAAACACACACACACACACACAGGTGTGTAAATTACGTATGCTCCTGCTCTGTAGCCTATTATAATCCCATTAGTCCCTGTCCCCTGGCTGTAGCTAAGGCACAACAAAGCAATGTAACAACTTTTATTTCTCTGGCTGACAGTCACTGCCTTTTTGTTCTGACTTCCATCAAATCTCTCTAGCTGCTGTTTCCAGAACATTTGGTGCTGTCTGATAGGGATATAAAAGGGCCTGTCTCCAAGAGGCTGCTGTTTCCAGAACATTTGGTGCTGTCTGATAGGGATATAAAAGGGCCTGTCTCCAAGAGGCTGCTGTTTGCAGAACATTTGGTGCTGTCTGATAGGGATATAAAAGGGCCTGTCTCCAAGAGGCTGCTGTTTGCAGAACATTTGGTGCTGTCTGATAGGGATATAAAAGGGCCTGTCTCCAAGAGGCCAGTTAGACATTTCCTCAGCTTCTGTGCTGGGTGGTGTCACCCTGTTGCAACTTGTAATAAACCGGAAAGATTTTTGATTGACTTTACCCTACGACTGCTCTCCTTGAAATTCCTATAACACTGAGCTTGAGAAGAAGAAACAGCTATCTACCTGTACTTTGGGGTTCAGGCTAGGAGCTAAAGAGCCCTGTGGTGGGTCAGTGTGTGGTGGGTCGGTGTGTGGTGGGTCAGTGTGTGGTGGGTCAGTGTGTGGTGGGTCAGTGTGTGGTGGGTCAGTGTGTGGTGGGTCGGTGTGTGGTGGGTCGGTGTGTGGTGGGTCGGTGTGTGGTGGGTCAGTGTGTGGTGGGTCGGTGTGTGGTGGGTCGGTGTGTGGTGGGTCGGTGTGTGGTGGGTCGGTGTGTGGTGGGTCGGTGTGTGGTGGGTCGGTGTGTGGTGGGTCGGTGTGTGGTGGGTCGGTGTGTGGTAGGTCGGTGTGTGGTGTGGTAGGGGATCCTAGCGGAGTGACTGACTGTTATCTTGAGTGTCAGAGGTCAAACCCAGCAGCCCTAGCTCTGACCCTCCCCCTGAAAACTCACTCCTACTGGTCTGTGTATACAACTCCCAAAGACAAAGCAGATTACAACAGCATCTCACATGTACACAGACTCACTAGACAGGGTAGTGATTGCCGCCGGTCTGCTCATGGTGGAGCTTGTCGTTCGAAGCTGTTCTTCCTCTCCTCTATCACTGCATCTCTTTTCTCCACCTCTTTATCCTTGTCCTCCTGTTCTGCTGCTTTCTTGTAGCAGCCCATCCATGTGGCAAAGATGTTATCATCCTCCTCCTCATCATCATCTCCCTCTTGTTGCTCCTCTGGCTCAATAGGAATCCCATCTGGCTCCTCAGCATCAGAACCTTCTGGATAAATTAACACTATCCTCCAGTTCTGTTCCGATTCTATCCTCCAGTTCTGTTCCGATTCTATCCTCAGGTTCCATTAGAATTCTATCCTCCAGTTCTGTTCCGATTCTATCCTCCAGTTCTGTTCCGATTCTATCCTCAGGTTCCATTAGAATTCTATCCTCCAGTTCTGTTCCGATTCTATCCTCAGGTTCCATTAGAATTCTATCCTCCAGTTCTGTTCCGATTCTATCCTCGGGTTCCATTAGAATTCTATCCTCCAGTTCTGTACCGATTCTATCCTCAGGTTCCATTACAATTGTATCCTCAGGGTCCATGATAATTGTATCCTCTGGGTCCATGATATCTGCCATGGGGAGCAGGGGGGAGTGGAGGCTCACTCAGGATCCAGGGAGTACTGGAGGAGGGCTGAAGTAGAATAGAGGCTGGGTCAGAGGGTTGTGTTGAGGCAGGGCTGGGACAGAGGGCTGGGTTGAGGCGGGGCTGGGACAGAGGGTTGGGTTGAGGCGGGGCTGGGACAGAGGGTTGGGTTGAGGCGGGGCTGGGACAGAGGGTTGGGTTGAGGCGGGGCTGGGACAGAGGGCTGGGTTGAGGCGGGGCTGGGACAGAGGGCTGGGTTGAGGCGGGGCTGGGACAGAGGGCTGGGTTGAGGCGGGGCTGGGACAGAGGGCTGGGTTGAGGCGGGGCTGGGACAGAGGGCTGGGTTGAGGCGGGGCTGGGACAGAGGGCTGGGTTGAGGCGGGGCTGGGACAGAGGGTTGTGTTGAGGCAGGGCTGGGACAGAGGGCTGGGTTGAGGCAGCGCTGGGAGAGAGGGTTGTGTTGAGGCAGGGCTGGGTTGAGGCGGGGCTGGGACAGAGGGTTGTGTTGAGGCGGGGCTGGGACAGAGGGCTGGGTTGAGGCGGGGCTGGGAGAGAGGGCTGGGTTGAGGCGGGGCTGGGTTGAGGTGGGGCTGGGTTGAGGCGGGGCTGGGTTGAGGTGGGGCTGGGTTGAGGCGGGGCTGGGACAGAGGGCTGGGCTGGGACAGAGGGCTGGGATGAGGCGGGGCTGGGTTGAGGCAGGGCTGAGACAGAGGGCTGGGTTGAGGTAGAGAGGAGTATCGATAGGCTAAGGCTAGAAGATGGAGGCTATAGAAGGATGTGCGGCTGTGCCTTTGTCCAATCACATCGCTGCCTGTTTCCCTCACCCCACACCCAGATCAGTGGCGAGGTAGTTCTCTCTCTCTCATACTGTACCCTCTGTTTGGTGTGTGTGGCTCAGCTGGACACCACAATACACTGCCAGGCCACAGCCCCAACAGCATGTTAATAGCAGAGAATCCTCTGTAATCTGGTTAAAGCGGGGCTGACAGGGGGAGGTGCAGGGGAGGAGCTTAGAGATATAGAAATGAATCCACAAAAACATATGTTTTTGTGGATTCTTTTGGGTAGAGAGAAGGAGAATGGGGAGACCAATGAAGAAAGGGTGAATAGAAAGGTGGCAGAGAGGTGGACGAATAGAGGGGTAACGGAGTGGGGGGGATGAATAGAGGGGTAACCGAGTAACGGAGTGGGAGGATGAATAGTGGGGTAACAGTAACAGAGTGGGGGATGAATAGAAGGGTAACAGAGTAACGGAGTGGAGGGATGAATAGTGGGGTAACGGAGTAATGGAGTGGGAGGATGAATAGTGGGGTAACAGTAACAGAGTGGGGGATGAATAGTGGGGTAATAGTAACAGAGTGGGGGATGAATAGAAGGGTAACAAAGTAACGGAGTGGGAGGATGAATAGTGGGGTAACAGTAACAGAGTGGGAGGATGAATAGTGGGGTAATAGTAACAGAGTGGGGGATGAATAGAGGGGTAACGGAGTAATGAAGTGAGGGGGATGAATAGAGGAGTAATGGAGTGGGGGGATGAATAGAGGAGTAACCGAGTAACGGAGTGGGGGGATGAATAGAGGAGTAACGGAGTGGAGGGATGAATAGAGGAGTAACGGAGTGGAGGGATGAATAGAGGAGTAACGGAGTGGGGGGATGAATAGAGGAGTAACGGAGTGGGGGGATGAATAGAGGAGTAACGGAGTGGGGGGATGAATAGAGGAGTAACGGAGTGGGGGGATGAATAGAGGAGTAACGGAGTGGGGGGATGAATAGAGGAGTAACGGAGTGGGGGGATGAATAGAGGAGTAACGGAGTGGGGGGATGAATAGAGGAGTAACGGAGTGGGGGGATGAATAGAGGAGTAACGGAGTGGAGGGATGAATAGAGGAGTAACGGAGTGGGAGGATGAATAGAGGAGTAACGGAGTGGGGGATGAATAGAGGGGTAACGGAGTGGGGGATGAATAAAGGGGTAACAGTAACAGAGTGGGGGATGAATAGAGGGGTAACAGAGTAATGGAGCGGGGGGATGAATAGAGGGGTAACAGTAACAGAGTGGGGGATGAATAGAGGGGTAACGGAGTAACAGAGTGGGGGATGAATAGAGGGGTAACAAAGTAATGGAGTGGGGGGTGGAATAGAGGAGTAACGGAGTGGGGGGATGAATAGAGAAGTAACGGAGTGGGGGGATGAATAGAGGAGTAACGGAGTGGGGGGATGAATAGAGGAGTAACGGAGTAACGGAGTGGGGGGATGAATAGAGGAGTAACAAAGTAACGGAGTGGGAGGATGAATAGTGGGGTAATAGTAACAGAGTGGGGGATGAATAGAGGGGTAACGGAGTAATGAAGTGAGGGGGATGAATAGAGGAGTAATGGAGTGGGGGGATGAATAGAGGAGTAACCGAGTAACGGAGTGGGGGGATGAATAGAGGAGTAACGGAGTGGAGGGATGAATAGAGGAGTAACGGAGTGGAGGGATGAATAGAGGAGTAACGGAGTGGGGGGATGAATAGAGGAGTAACGGAGTGGGGGGATGAATAGAGGAGTAACGGAGTGGGGGGATGAATAGAGGAGTAACGGAGTGGGGGGATGAATAGAGGAGTAACGGAGTGGGGGGATGAATAGAGGAGTAACGGAGTGGGGGGATGAATAGAGGAGTAACGGAGTGGGGGGATGAATAGAGGAGTAACGGAGTGGAGGGATGAATAGAGGAGTAACGGAGTGGGAGGATGAATAGAGGAGTAACGGAGTGGGGGATGAATAGAGGGGTAACGGAGTGGGGGATGAATAGAGGGGTAACGGAGTGGGGGGATGAATAGAGGAGTAACGGAGTGGGGGGATGAATAGAGGAGTAACGGAGTAACGGAGTGGGGGGATGAATAGAGGAGTAACAAAGTAACGGAGTGGGAGGATGAATAGTGGGGTAATAGTAACAGAGTGGGGGATGAATAGAGGGGTAACGGAGTAATGAAGTGAGGGGGATGAATAGAGGAGTAATGGAGTGGGGGGATGAATAGAGGAGTAACCGAGTAACGGAGTGGGGGGATGAATAGAGGAGTAACGGAGTGGAGGGATGAATAGAGGAGTAACGGAGTGGAGGGATGAATAGAGGAGTAACGGAGTGGGGGGATGAATAGAGGAGTAACGGAGTGGCGGGATGAATAGAGGAGTAACGGAGTGGGGGGATGAATAGAGGAGTAACGGAGTAACGGAGTGGGGGGATGAATAGAGGAGTAATGGAGTGGGGGGATGAATAGAGAAGTAACGGAGTGGGGGGATGAATAGAGAAGTAACGGAGTGGGGGGATGAATAGAGAAGTAACGGAGTGGGGGGATGAATAGAGAAGTAACGGAGTGGCGGGATGAATAGAGGGGTAACAGAGTAATGGAGTGGGGGGATGAATAGAGGAGTAACGGAGTGGGGGGATGAATAGAGGAGTAACAGAGTGGGAGATGAATAGAGGGGTAACAGAGTGGGGGATGAATAGAGGGGTAACAGAGTGGGGGATGAATAGAGGGGTAATGGAGTAATGGAGTGGGGGGATGAATAGAGAAGTAACGGAGTGGGGGGATGAATAGAGAAGTAACGGAGTGGGGGGATGAATAGAGAAGTAACGGAGTGGGGGGATGAATAGAGAAGTAACGGAGTGGGGGGATGAATAGAGAAGTAACGGAGTGGGGGGATGAATAGAGAAGTAACGGAGTGGGGGGATGAATAGAGAAGTAACGGAGTGGGGGGATGAATAGAGAAGTAACGGAGTGGGGGGATGAATAGAGAAGTAACGGAGTGGGGGGATGAATAGAGAAGTAACGGAGTGGGGGGATGAATAGAGGAGTAACGGAGTGGGGGGATGAATAGAGAAGTAACGGAGTGGGGGGATGAATAGAGAAGTAACGGAGTGGGGGGATGAATAGAGAAGTAACGGAGTGGCGGGATGAATAGAGAAGTAACGGAGTGGCGGGATGAATAGAGGAGTAACGGAGTGGGGGGATGAATAGAGGAGTAACGGAGTGGAGGGATGAATAGAGAAGTAACGGAGTGGAGGGATGAATAGAGGGGAAACAGAGTAATGGAGTGGGGGGGATGATCACTTAAGTAGCTGCAATAAGCAGTAAGCATCTTACAAACAGTGAGAAGTTGGGCTAAAATTTGCCTTGCCAATGAACTCTAAACGAGAGAGAGAGAAATACATGCTATCACACACGAACACACACAAACACAAAAAATAAAGCCAAAGCTTTATTAACTTCCTTGCAACCTGGTTTGCCCACTGGGCTGTTTTTGTGTCTTGAGTCTACCTGTTACTGTCTGTTAGTGGGTATGTCTCTGTTATAGTGTGCGTTTGTGCGTCTCTGTGCCGTCCACATGGAGGGTCAGAGGTGAAGTGCCCTCTCCAGTGTGGTGCCTCTTCTGGTGTTTCTTTCGGTCGCCATCTTGTGAGAAGCTTCTCCCACAGTCAGAGCAACTGTACGGTTTCTCTCCAGTGTGAATTCTCATGTGTGTGGTTAGTGTGTCCTGTTGAAAGAAACGTTTGTCGCAGCAGGAGCACTGGAGAGCTCTCTCTCCATAATGGAACCTCCTCAGATGCCTCATCACTCCATCGGAGCGGGTAAAAGTCTTCCCACATACTGAGCAAGGATAGGTTTTCTTTTCAGAGAGTGGTAGCTCGTGTTTGCGCTTGTGTCTCCTGTACGTTGCATCGTGTCTGAAACTCTCCCCACACTCGTTGCAGAGGTAGGGTTTCTCTCCAGTGTGTATTCGCTGGTGATGTTTCAAACTATGTGCCTGTGTAAAACCCTCCCCACAGTGGGTGCATATGTATGGCATTTGTCCATTGTGTACTCTCTGGTGTCTTTCAAATTTTCCTTTGTGTAAGAACCGCTTACCGCAGTCAGAGCAGTAGAGCGCCAGCTCTTCAGTATGTACTGGCAAGTGTGTTGTTAGTTCTTCCAGGTCAGAAAAGCTCTCATCACACCTTGGACAGCCGTGAGGTTTCTTTTCCTTGTGTGTAAGGTGATTTTTTTCCAGATGTTTTTCAAGCTGCTCTAAATGGACAAAGCCTTTCACACAATCAGTACAGGGGTGTTTAAGTTTCTTCTTCTTTCTTTCATGTGTTTTCAGGTGTGATTTCAGATGATCTGTGCGGGTAAAGCCTTTACCACACTCGGAGCAGAGGTACGGCCTCTCTGTCATATGAATTTTCTGGTGTGTTTTAAGATTATCCGAACGGGTATAACTTTTACCACAATCAGGGCAGATGTGACAAGGCTTCTGTTCTCCGGTATTAGAACTCTTGAGACGGTCCTCTGTATCGTGAGGCTCGTCTCCATCCTCCTGTTTTATTTGCACCTGCAGTATATCTGTGTGTTGATTGTCCCTCTCAATATCAGCCATTGTCTCTGGAGTATCCTCCTGTAGCACTTGAAAGGAATCTTTTGATGATTCGGTCAAAAGGAGGACCCCTTTTGGCCCACAGTGAAGGGGGAGATTCTAGGATTCTGATGTGTTGTCCCAGGTAAGACTCTCCCGCTGATGGTGTGGTGGACAAGATCTGATAGGATCTTCTCACCAAATACCATGTAGTCTTTGTCTTGATGTAAAAAATAAAATAAGAAAAACATGGTTAGCTAGTTCGTAGTTTGACAAAAGAAGGCAAATGTTTAGCCAGTTAGCTAGTTACGTGCCTAATTTGGTTGATTATCAAAATCCATCAGCTTTGTTGTTGTTGTGAGTCGCAGAACGCACGCTGGCTATCTGCTGCTCTATCAACTTCCGGTTCATCAAAAGTTTACGAGGAAACGAGCAGCTAGCCTTGCCTCTTCAATCAACATTTGTAAGATACGACTAAAAGACGGCATATACGATTTCCACGTGGAAACAATATGGGTATGCATTAATGTAAAGATTGTGGCTAGGTAGCTATATAGCTTACTCTTTCTAATCAAGCTGTCGGTGGAAGCAGGCCGTTGTGGGTGTAGTTTAACGTAGCTAGCTAACGTTAGTTATCTAGCTAAAGTTAGCTTCCGCTGACATGAGTACTTTTCTCTAGTCTAGGTATCAAATATTATAGGCTAGCTGACGTTAGCTAGCTAAAATTGCACACTCAATTTCAGTGCATCTCCTGCGAAATGTGGGATTAACTGTAAAATATACTCATACGTACTTGCTTGGTAGCATCACTGGGGTGGTGCTGTGGCCTATGCACCAAGTTTGCCTGCTAGGAGTCATGGGTAACTGCATACATTGAGCGTGTCTGAAAGTGGGCGTTGCGAAATAAGCGGGAGGATCAACAAAAGCGTAAATCTAACAGCTAATTGGGCAGATTGGTTGCCACTCAAGACCGTTTTGCGTGGCTGCTTCCTTGTAGCGTTTTAGCTGAACTCGGCATGGTCAATCCGACGTCTGCATTGGCCATGCAGCATTTACAGCGATATGTCCTCTGCAGAAGTCATTGCATTCATACCTGGGGTCCTGAGTGGCGCAGCGGTCTAAGGCACTGCATCTCAATGTTAGAGGCGTCACTATGGTCCTGGTTCGAATCCAGGCTGTATCACATCCGGCCGTGATTGGGAGTCCCATAGGGCGGCGTACAATTGGCCCAGCGTCGTCCGGGGTAGGCTGTCATTGTAAATAAGAATTTGTTCCTAACTGACTTGCCTAGTTAATTAAAGGGGGATAAGTTTATATATATATGTGTATGTATGTATGTGTGTATTTATAACCAAGACCACAGCCTGTCGTTTCTAATGGCAACAAATTAGTCATAGTGGGCAGAGCCAAGCATGAGCTAGCGAAATCCTATTGGCGCGTTCTAGCCAACATCTGCATATTTCCGTTAGGGAACGCCTACTTTGAAATGCGCGTGTGCAATAACTCATTTCGCCTTTGCACTCCTTCTAAACAATGTGGGTTTTTTTTAACTTTAGTAAAGTATACAAAACATAGTCCACTCTGTTCATAACATATTTTAGTTTTGGGAACAGAAAACCGTATTGCAATCAAATGTTTCATAAATTAAGAAAATTTGCAGAATGTCGGCCAAAAGCCATCTCGTTACGTCTTCACGCACTTCCATGTTTGGTAGTGAGTGGAAACACCAAGCGAATTTATACATCCGGTGAAATATCTGTCTCATTGTTCTGTGTTCATATTTCTTGCGGAATAGCGCAGAGCTGTTGTGAAGGAAGTCTTCTTCTTCTATGGTATTTTGGCGATCGCACAATTGAATGTGCATCCGGTCACCTACTGTGCGGTATGTAAACAGGACCCCCCCGTCCAAACAGATCTGATCCCTCAGTAAAAAAAATAAAACAGGTATGATCCCTACACAGGCTCAAGGGGAACCTGGGAGGACGGGTCTTCCCAACACACACTTGAAACATGGCCAAATAATTTACAATTCTTACACAGCAGTGGTTTGGGAACGAAAGCTCTGACAGAATATCTTACATAACCAAGCTTCACATGCGTAAGTGTTTGCCCTTTATCAAACAACAACAGGACCGACAGACTTTTTTATTTTCTCCATTCAGAACATTTGTCTTAACCAACTTTGCTCGATGCGCTGCTTGATTCGAACTCGGCATCCACATCTGCCATCTTTTCTGCCACGTTAATTATCCTAACCTGCCAAGGTATTTATCCTAACCTGCCACCTTAATTATCCTAACCTGCCACCTTAATTATCCTAACCTGCCACCTTAATTATCCTAACCTGCCACCTTAATTATCCTAACCTGCCAAGGTAATTATCCTAACCTGCCAAGGTAATTAGCTAAAACGCTAAAAGGAAGCAGTTTGCAGTCACGCAAAATGATAGAGTGGCAACCAATTAGCTGTTATATTTCCATACACCCACTTTTGTTGATCCTCCCTCTTATTTCGCAACGCCCACTTTCAGACAATCAATGTATGCAGTTACTCATACTTGGCCAGCAGTGGAGGCTGGTGGGGAGGACGGCTCATAATAATGGCTGGAACGGAGCAAATGGAATGGTATCAAACACATTAAAACCATGTGTTTGATGTATTTCATACGATTCCATTGATTCCGCTCCAGCCATTACCACGAGCCCGTCCTCCCCAATTAAGGAGTTGTGTTGGCCAGCACAGCTCACATTGTAGCTCTGGTCCAGGGCGTCAGCGCATCCCTCTAATGCCCTGGACTAGAGCTATTCACAGTGATGACCAGTGGTGTGATTCTTGGATATGGTGAAATGTGTACTGTTTGAACACTTGCATCTCACCTAACGTCCATCCTTCTTTAAAATAAGCACTGCTGTATTATTAAGTAAGTAAGTTGCCTTGCATGAGTCTATTTCCTGTTTTCTGATGCGTGAGGCAGCTTGATGTGTACTCCCTTTGGACAGGACACTAGTCTATCGCAGGTCTTTACCCCCAATCCATTGCTGAGTGCCAAGCAGAGATGCATCTGGGCCCATTTTTACAGTCTTTGGTGTGACTTGGTCAGGGATCAAACTCCTAACATTCCAATCTCAGGGTGGACACTCCAGAAGTATTCAAACAGGGCAAATGTGTGCTTTGTGTAGCCTGCCTGTCTATACTTACCTCCCCTTCCTTCCCCACAGATGGCCCCCTCCCTCTCTCCTCTCTGAGACTCCTGGTGCCACCGCTGCGTCTGATGTCTGCGGTCATGTGGCAGGTGGTGGGGCGGCGGAGTTTGGAGCATTATGGGAAGCTGGAGGACTTTGTGTGTTTGGTCACAGAGACAGTTCCAGAACTACTGACTGACAGGCAGAGAGCATTACTGCTTCTGGGCCTCAGAGCAAAGGTGTGTGCGTTTCTTCCAGCAGTAACCTACACCGTATTTTCCATGTGCTGCAAATCAGAAGTTCACCTCTGTTGTAAAGTGTTGCACAGTGTTGTAATTTTAAACGGACTTCCTGATCGGTCCGTCTTGCAGATGTCCCAGGAGTGGATAGTTGAGGATGTCGCCCCAGAACTCATCCAGACTCACCTGGACAGGATCCAGTCCATCTGTCTGACAAAGGTGAGAGAGAGGGCTCATGGGAACTGGATTCTTACAGCCTGCCTTTTACTGAATGTATAGAGTGATAGGGTGGAGTAAAGGGAGGGAACCGAGTGCCAAAATGGGGACACACCTTTTCTGAGTGCTGAGAGGGAGACGTTTGGCCGTGACACACACTAAGGTATGTGTCTGTTGTTTTTCCAGTCCAGTGACAAGGCCTTTGAGGATGCCAAAGCCAGGCTCATGGCGTACACCCAGAGGAGTCCAGGAGATCGATGGGCTGTAAGAAAATCTCTTTCTTCACTTGAGTAACATGCAGCAGAGCAAGTGACAGCACTGTACTAAACTCTGAGTTCAGTGAAGAATTGTTCTCTCTCTTATCTCTCTTTCTCTACTCTCTCTTTTCTCTCTCTCTTTTCTCTCTCTCTTTTCTCTCTGTACTATCTCTCTTTCTCTCGCAACTATCTCTCTCAGTTTGGTCAATACTTTAATGCAGAGCTGGAGTCTCTGGTGTGTGTGTTCCTCTCCAGACTGGAGGAGCTGCTGCCAGTACCAGACTTTAAACAGGTACGCAGTGACCGGCGACCGCATGTCAACCCCAACTTCACTACTAAGAGACTACACAGGCTACACATTGACCACATTTACCAACCACACTTTGACCACCACACATCTCCCCCCCTGTGTTCCCCAGGCTGCCTCCTGGCTTGACTCTGTCCCCGGTGGTGTGGATGAATGTCTGCAGTCTATCCCCCACAGTGACAGGCTGAGGTCTGTGCTGCAGAGCCAAACGTGCTGCCGAGAACACCTGGTAAATAGAGGTACGTCACCAACACTGCAGCAATCACCAACCCCGTCATAGTCTGTAGTCTCAGTTGTTTTAAGGTAAAAAAATGTATTTGATTTGTTTACAACTGTGCTTCTCGCTTGTCTTGTGCAGACTCCAGCCCATCCCAGACCAACCTCCTCAGCTCTCTACCTGTTTGTCTTCCAAATATGATGGTGTACCATCCCTCTGCCGACTCTGACAGTGAGTCAGAACCCATCCCTGAGGAAAGGATGGATGAAGAGAGAGGAGAAGAACAGGAGAAGGTCTGCATCAAACGAGAGGACGATGAGAAATCGAAAGTAGCCGAGCTGATTGGTCAAGACCAGGAATCAGCCAATGGAGTGGCAGGAGAAACGGAAACGTCCAACCTAGGGATTCTGGGTTTCATTGTTCAGAGCCAATCTGTAATGATTATCCCCCAGCCGGGCCAGCACTCTCTGGCTGTCGTCTCCCAGTCTGCACCCACTCTCACCCTGCCTGTGGCCTGCAGGGGGCAGACTGCAGTCAGCTCTCCCCCAGGACAGAGCAGGCCCTCGCCAGAGAGGAACACTGTTCCTGTGAGCAGCCAAAAGCCCCAGGTCTCACTGGGGAGGTATGTATATGTGTGTGTGTGTGTGTTAGGAATGCAGTAGCGTGACAGTAAGTATGGACAGATTGTATCAGAATGGGTGTTTTGAGTGGTAAATGTGTGTGAGTGGTAGTGTGACGATTGGTGTGGACAGAGTATGTGTGGGTGTTTAGAGAGTGTGTGTGTCTAACACCTCAGTGAGGAGGAAAGTGTGGTCAGCGTGTGTTTGGGAGTGTTTGTGTGGAATGCAGTAGCGTGACAGTAAGTATGGACAGATTGTATCTTGTGTGTTTTTGAGGGTACATTATTTGAAGTGTCGAGTGTGTGAGTATTGGGTAAATGATGAATGATTAACATGACATGTTATTTCCCACTTCAGCATCATCCCTGAGTCGTCTGATAAGCCTGTAGAATGTATTAGGGTGGAGAGTGACACAGGTGAGTGTCTTATACCCTCCTAACCACCTGCAGCTCACAGGAGGCTGGTGGGGAGGGCAGCTCATAATAATGTCTGGAACGGAGCAAATGGAATGGCATCAAACACCTGGAAACCATGTGTGGTTTATTTGATACCATTCCACTCCAGTCATTATCACAAGCCCGTCCTCCCCACCAGCCTCCTGTGCTGCAGCTCCTTATCAGGTGTACGCGTAAGATATTCTTATTTTGTCCTCCATTACAAACTCCATTTCCCAATATCCTCTCTGCTTATCCTCTCGTGTGCCTTTTTTAAATGTACGTAGTTCTGTCTGTGAGCAGTACTTGTCTATTAATGTTCGTGTTCTGTGTGGACCCCAGGAAGAGTAGCTTTCACAGCAGCTAATGGGGATCCTAATAAAATACCAATCACCTCTCACCTTCCCTTCCTGTTTCCTCACAGACAGCCCCACAGGGGAGTCCTCGTCTTCCGGGACGCACCCGTCTAGCGTATCCCACAATCCCCGGCGTGTTGCCCACAAGTGCCCGACGTGTGGGAAGTGTTTCATCTACCGTTCCCAGGTGCTGCGTCACCTGACCACACACTCGCGAGGCGGCCGCTACAAATGCGCCCAGTGTGGTGTTGACTTCCCAACGCCCTGGAGCCTGAACGACCACAAGCGCTCTGTGTGTGTCAACGCCACCTTGGACTGCGCACAGTGCGGGAAGCGGTTTGCGTCGCTCCGCGAGCAGTACCGCCACCGCCTCACCCACAAGACCAACACCTGTTTTCAATGTGGGGCGGGCTTTAGGACCAAGCTGGAACTGACCCGACACCACAAGACCCACTGGGCCCAGCCGCTGCACCAGTGCTGCCTGTGCGGCAAACGCTTCCGCCTCCTCTCCAGCCTGACCAATCACAAGCAGACTCACTCGTCCGGCGGCGGCTTCGCCTGCACCCAGTGCGAGCGTGTGTTCGGCTCGGCGAAGGAGCGCGACGCACACCGGCAGATGCACCGCGTACCCAAGCTCGTCTGCCCTGTCTGCGGCGAGATATTCACCTCGCAGGCCAAACTCATCAAACACCAGCAGACCCATCCGGTCCCAGAGGGGAGCGAGGGCCAGAGGTACAAGTGCCGTTACTGTGAGGAGACGTTTACAGGCCTGACCCTCATGAGGATCCACCAGAGAAGCCATCTTGTGGACAGACCTCATCAATGTGACCAGTGTGAGAAGAGCTTCACTACTCTGGGGTCCCTCCAGTCCCACC
The DNA here is from genome assembly GCF_965601325.2 of Salmo salar. NCBI lineage: Eukaryota > Metazoa > Chordata > Actinopteri > Salmoniformes > Salmonidae > Salmo > Salmo salar. The sequence goes on along the minus strand of NC_138306.1, from coordinate 80,398,402 downwards.
TCAGAACCCACTCGGAGGAGAAGCCCTTTCTCTGCGCCCACTGCGGCAAGCGCTTCCGGACCAAAGACGGCATGGAGGGACACCTCCGGATCCACACGGGCGAGAAGCCCTTCCACTGCTCCTACTGCGGGAAACGCTTTACGGCGCTCGCCGGGTTGAACGTTCACGTGCGGCGGCACACGGGCGAGAGGCCGTACGTGTGTGAGGTGTGCGGAAAGGCGTGGCCCTCAGGTGGGGACTTGCAGAAACACATGCGCTGTCACACAGGAGAGAGACCTTACAGCTGTGTTGACTGTGGAAAGACATTCTCTATATCCTGTCACCTGACAGAACACATGAAGACACACTCAGGTCAGAACCAGGAGCTTGTAGTTAAAGGGATAGTTCGGATTTTGGCAATGAGGCCCAAGAGTCCGATGAAGTTGTGGATACCATTTTTATGTTTCTGCGAGCAGTTTGGAGGAAGTTGCTAACTAGCGCTATTGCAATTGCTAAGTCCCCGTGTAAGAATTTCCACAACAATACCCATAGACTTCCAGTCATTGCGCTAATGCTAGTTAGCATTGGCCCGTGAAACTACCTATAACTTCCTTCATACTGGACACAGAGACATAACAATGATATCCACGAGTTCATCTGACTCTGGGGAAGTAGATAAAGGGACAACATCCCGAAGTATCCCTTTAAGGGGGCCGTTGATATAACAACTATATGGTGTATATGAATGATACTGTCGTCATTTGTCCAAGAAATGCTAAACATGTTTGTACTTTCATATGTGATGCAGTATATTTATACATTTGTGATCGATTAATAATAAAACAAACGATTTATTCGTAGTTCTGTGTCATCTGAAGTAACTCTTCTGTGTAATCTTGATTTATAGTCCTAAATACTGTCCCGTCCCTCAGGTGAGAAGCCGTTCTCTTGTCCAGAGTGTGGGAAGAGCCTGAAGAGGAAGTTTGATCTGAAGAAGCACCTGTTAACTCACTCTGGAGTGCGTCCGTACCCCTGCCCTCGCTGTGACAAGAGCTACACCCGCCGCACACACCTCAACAGGCACCTACAGAAACACTCGGCTGAGCTGTTAGCAGCAGCATTGTAGCCAGCATCAACATTTGCCCATGGATGGACATCTCAATAGAATTCTGCCCTTGAAATAACAATGGGCTCCCATCACCAAGATTCTGAATTGGAATTCAATGACTTCCAGAGACTAGAGCAACAGAACGTTCTGCCTATGAATGGCAGGGGGAAGCAATGTCTCCCTGCTGGTTGAGTTAGATTGACCGAGATCATGTGACTTTTCTTGATTCATCTTGTGTTAATCAAGAATGTGGTATCACTGTAGTCTGTCGTTATCAAATAGACCTAAAGCCATTTGTCTCCTGATTTTTCTACGTTGTGGCCTCTCGTTTGTTATAAAATAGTTGACTGATGGGTAACTGCTGCCTGAATAATGCCTCTTCAATTTATATCCTGTCTGTAATTCAGTTTATTTTCTTCTGTGCATTGATAAAACCTATCCCAAGTTATACCAGTGTGTTGGCATTCTTCCTTACCTATGACTGCTGGTGGTTATAATATACCCTTAAAAGTAATGTTTCAGACAGTGTAGTTAATATCAAATGCACTGTAAATCAATTGTATTTGTTAAATGTGGTGATAATACATAAATCCTACATGTACATTCCAAAAGAGATCAATTCAACAAATTACAAATCTGAATATTGTACTAACATATCTCCCTGGTACAGTATAATTGATGGGTGCTAAAACAAAATATGCAGGAACACAATGACATCACCATAGATATTTAGCATACTCAATGACCCATCATATGGCTTAGTTATTTGTGACACTAGCCAACTCATGATTTATTTTCATTTATTTATAAAGTAAATGAAAATACACATTTAAAATGAATAAAATAAGGCAAGACCCCCATGCTGCCACCGTACCAGAACCTCCAAGAAATTCAAAAAAAACTGAGCTCCCGTCTCTTCAGGTTACTGGTATGTGGTCAACCCCTAGCTACATTACACTGTTACTATGTGGTCAACCCCTAGCTACATTACACTGTTACTATGTGGTCAACCCCTAGCTACATTACACTGTTACTATGTGGTCGAGCCCTAGCTACATTACACTGTTACTATGTGGGCAACCCCTAGCTACATTACACTGTTACTATGTGGGCAACCCCTAGCTACATTACACTGTTACTATGTGGGCAACCCCTAGCTACATTACACTGTTACTATGTGGTCAACCCCTAGCTGCATTACACTGTTACTATGTGGTCAACCCCTAGCTACATTACACTGTTACTATGTGGTCAACCCCTAGCTACATTACACTGTTACTATGTGGTCAACCCCTAGCTACATTACACTGTTACTATGTGGTCAACCCCTAGCTACATTACACTGTTACTATGTGGTCGACCCCTAGCTACATTACACTGTTACTATGTGGTCGACCCCTAGCTACATTACACTGTTACTATGTGGTCGACCCCTAGCTACATTACACTGTTACTATGTGGTCGAGCCCTAGCTACATTACACTGTTACTATGTGGTCGACCCCTAGCTACATTACACTGTTACTATGTGGTCGACCCCTAGCTGAATTACACTGTTACTATGTGGTCAACCCCTAGCTGAATTACACTGTTACTATGTGGTCAACCCCTAGCTACATTACACTGTTACTATGTGGTCAACCCCTAGCTGCATTACACTGTTACTATGTGGTCAACCCCTAGCTGCATTACACTGTTACTATGTGGTCAACCCCTAGCTGCATTACACTGTTACTATGTGGTCAACCCCTAGCTACATTACACTGTTACTATGTGGTCAACCCCTAGCTGCATTACACTGTTACTATGTGGTCAACCCCTAGCTGCATTACACTGTTACTATGTGGTCAACCCCTAGCTACATTACACTGTTACTATGTGGTCAACCCCTAGCTACATTACACTGTTACTATGTGGTCAACCCCTAGCTACATTACACTGTTACTATGTGGTCGACCCCTAGCTACATTACACTGTTACTATGTGGTCGACCCCTAGCTACATTACACTGTTACTATGTGGTCGAGCCCTAGCTACATTACACTGTTACTATGTGGTCGACCCCTAGCTACATTACACTGTTACTATGTGGTCGACCCCTAGCTGAATTACACTGTTACTATGTGGTCAACCCCTAGCTGAATTACACTGTTACTATGTGGTCAACCCCTAGCTACATTACACTGTTACTATGTGGTCAACCCCTAGCTGCATTACACTGTTACTATGTGGTCAACCCCTAGCTGCATTACACTGTTACTATGTGGTCAACCCCTAGCTGCATTACACTGTTACTATGTGGTCAACCCCTAGCTGCATTACACTGTTACTATGTGGTCAACCCCTAGCTACATTACACTGTTACTATGTGGTCAACCCCTAGCTGCATTACACTGTTACTATGTGGTCAACCCCTAGCTGCATTACACTGTTACTATGTGGTCAACCCCTAGCTACATTACACTGTTACTATGTGGGCAACCCCTAGCTACATTACACTGTTACTATGTGGGCAACCCCTAGCTACATTACACTGTTACTATGTGGTCGACCCCTAGCTACATTACACTGTTACTATGTGGTCGAGCCCTAGCTACATTACACTGTTACTATGTGGGCAACCCCTAGCTACATTACACTGTTACTATGTGGTCAACCCCTAGCTACATTACACTGTTACTATGTGGTCAACCCCTAGCTGCATTACATTGTTACTATGTGGTCGAGCCCTAGCTACATTACACTGTTACTATGTGGTCGAGCCCTAGCTACATTACACTGTTACTATGTGGTCAACCCCTAGCTACATTACACTGTTACTATGTGGTCGACCCCTAGTTACATTACACTGTTACTATGTGGTCGACCCCTAGCTACATTACACTGTTACTATGTGGTCGACCCCTAGCTACATTACACTGTTACTATGTGGTCGAGCCCTAGCTACATTACACTGTTACTATGTGGTCAACCCCTAGCTACATTACACTGTTACTATGTGGTCGAGCCCTAGCTACATTACACTGTTACTATGTGGTCGAGCCCTAGCTACATTACACTGTTACTATGTGGTCAACCCCTAGCTACATTACACTGTTACTATGTGGTCAACCCCTAGCTACATTACACTGTTACTATGTGGTCAACCCCTAGCTACATTACACTGTTACTATGTGGTCAACCCCTAGCTGAATTACACTGTTACTATGTGGTCGAGCCCTAGCTACAATGCACATTCCAGCTCAAGGTGTTTCACACCGGCATTACAGGTGAGTCAACCTGTGACTCAACCCAAAGTGGTTTAGTGGTGAAAACCCCTTCAGGCGTCATTCCTTAAAGCGGCAATCAGCAGTTGAAACATGAACAAAGCGTATTCCCTGCCCGTTTCAGTAAAAAGCTGAGGGATGGGGCTAATGAAATGTTAACACTCAAATTCATAGACACGGCTAAGGAGTAACCATCCATGATATCAACATTATAGTTTGAACCATATTTTGAAGCTACTTTTCATAGTGTTTGTTTCCATGTACTTTGTTTACAAACACTGGAGTAAAACAAGATGATATATTTTGGGTTCTGATGGGGTACGACAGTTGAACTAAGCTCATGATGAATTTATAAGTTATATTCTCCAAGAAGCAATGGGTACATATGAATCATTTACAAGTCCAAAAATTGATGTAACAACTGCAGATTGCCCCTTTAAGGGAGAAGATCACATGGTTACTCAAAATACACTACACTGTAGCGAACAACATTCACTGTTTCATTGAAACAACTGACATCTGCCATACATACGATGGCAAATAATTTCTACATAGACTGGACTGTCTGACTGACAGTGTTTCTGGACAGGAGATCACATCCTGCATCCTACTGGGCAGCAGACCGGGCCTGGTAGCCTTTCCCCTTCAGGATACGCCGCACCTAAGAGAAACAACCAGAGGCACATTATTGCAATACAGTCCTATCTTGTTGAAGTGTGTGTGTGTGTGTTTGTTTTGAATGTCTGCCAGTCTAACACTTGAACTTTTGTGTATTCTTCATGTTCTGTCTTAACCAGGCCTTAATAATAATCATTGATAAAAGGTTCTCAATCGACTTGCCTGGTTAAAGAATGATTACATGATAATAAAACAAGGACATGGGAATATTGACCTGAAAGATAGACATAAGAACACTATTAAATGCTCCCACAGAGGGAGGGTTCAGCCGTGTGCTGGGATCTTAGATGTTTTTCTCCAGGCAATGGCATCATTTTCTTTTTTTATCATGTAGAACCATGCTGTACTTTTCGTACCCTGCACCTGCAAGTTCCTGGATGTGCTTACACTCTTAGCACCTTTTTTTCTATCTAGAACCTAAAAAAGGTTATTTGGCTGTCCCCATAGGAGAACCATTTGAAGAACCCTTTTTGGTTCCAGGTAGAACCCTTTTGGGTTCCATGTAGAGCCCTTTCTACAGAAGGTTCTACATGGAACCCAAAAGGGTTCTCCTATGGGGACAGCCACAGAACCATTTTGGGGCATTATTCACCTGGTCTCCGACGGGCCCTTCAGCCACCAGCTGGGCAGGCTGCTCATTCTCCAGGTTCTTGGAGCTGGGGTCGGCCCCTCTCCTCATCAGGAGCTTCACAGCATCCACCTGAGTCACGCGACCATACACAGAACTGGCAAAGTGCAGCGCTGTGTTTCCACTGAATGCCTGGTAGAGACAGAACTCATGTTAGAGGGTTTAGGTAACTTACCTCCTGATAACCAAAAACAATGAACAATGGGAACACTGTCTGTCAGCTCAGAATTTGAGCCAGCACGCTGATTGGTTATCATGTATGTTTGTTTTCCAGAGAGGCGAGATCTCACCTTGACATTAGGTACTGCAGCAGTATCTCACCTTGACATTAGGTACTGCAGCAGTATCTCACCTTGACATTAGGTACTGCAGCAGTATCTCACCTTGACATTAGGTACTGCAGCAGTATCTCACCTTGACATTAGGTACTGCAGCAGTATCTCACCTTGACATTAGGTACTGCAGCAGTATCTCACCTTGACATTAGGTACTGCAGCAGTATCTCGCCTTGACATTAGGTACTGCAGCAGTATCTCGCCTTGGCATTAGGTACTGCAGCAGTATCTCGCCTTGGCATTAGGTACTGCAGCAGTATCTCGCCTTGGCATTAGGTACTGCAGCAGTATCTCGCCTTGGCATTAGGTACTGTAGCAGTATCTCGCCTTGGCATTAGGTACTGCAGCAGTATCTCGCCTTGACATTAGGTACTGCAGCAGTATCTCGCCTTGACATTAGGTACTGCAGCAGTATCTCACCTTGACATTAGGTACTGCAGCAGTATCTCACCTTGACATTAGGTACTGCAGCAGTATCTCACCTTGACATTAGGTACTGCAGCAGTATCTCACCTTGACATTAGGTACTGCAGCAGTATCTCACCTTGACATTAGGTACTGCAGCAGTATCTCACCTTGACATTAGGTACTGCAGCAGTATCTCACCTTGACATTAGGTACTGCAGCAGTATCTCACCTTGACATTAGGTACTGCAGCAGTATCTCACCTTGACATTGACAATAGACAGAGAGTCTGGCTGGTCGAGGAAGATGCGTAAAAGCTCCACATTGGCCTCCTGAGAAGCCATGTGCAGGGAGGTGCAGCCACTTTTATGATCCTGTTAGAAAAAGACACAGGTAAGGTCAGACTGTATTGAATGGGCTATGCTGCCAAAGAATGATACGCAAAAATTATAAAATGAAAGATTCTCAACCTCTAGCCTGGTTCCAGATCTGTTTATGATGCCTTGCCTACTCCAATGACCATAGGAGTTGGCAAGGTTGGAGTTGACAAGGCATCAGACAGATTTGGGATCAGGCTACTCAAACTCACCTTAGTTGCACAGGAGGCTCCCATGAGCAGCAGTGTGTTGACACACTGCCCCAGTAGCTTCCTTCTCTGCATCAACTCCACCACCCCAGGGGACTGGGGGGTCACCGCCGCCATACGGCCCAACTCCTGGACAACCGCATTGTGAGACCGGACCGCTGTCTGAAGAGGAGTTAGGCCTGGAGAGAAAATCAGGTTGAGGCATTGGGGAGGTAGTATTTATTTTGCCGTTATGACGGTTAAATAATGTTGACTGTCGTAGTGTGACTGAGCCTTGTGTCGAGACACCGGTTGCCTCACCTGTTTTATTATATAGCAGATTATGAGCAACTCTGACTCACCGTCATAGTTGACTTGTTCCACATTAAGCTCCTGCCCTTTACCCTTCAGAGCTCTTTGGATGGTCTACGGGAAGAGAGAGCGTGAAGGAAAATGTTAAACAGGGGGATAAAGGGCAGATGGGTATAACAGGAAGAACTTTTGATTTCAATTTAAGACACACACACACTTGTGTTAAGGTACAACTGTGGAACTAGCTAGTCAGGGTAAAACATGTCATCGCTAACGACGACAGTGTCAATGTTTAGTTCTAGAGATCTGAAAGAGATAGTAGATGCCAGCCATTCATCAGCAGCGCCTGTTCTTCCTTAACGCATTAGTATCCAACCACAGGAACTGTTGTGAGAGTCATCCAGGACCAGTTGAGTAACAGATTAATAGGCGTTAATGATTGGGAGGTTTAGCGTGCCATGTTCTGTTGACAGTTAATGTTTGATTGGCTAGGAATGCATTTGCCGTGACCTCTTATCAGAAGCACATCTGTTAAACCAGTTTTTCAAAGAAAGGGGGATTTTGTCCCAGTGTTGTTTTGAGGAAATGCTCTGTGATCGGCTGGTTGTTATATCTGTTATGAGCTGATGAGGAAGTCACTGCCTGAGATCTAACCCGATACAGAACAACTGTTGCTATGGGACACAAGAAAACATTCTAACATTCCAAGTCAGGAGGAACATCAAACACAGTGAGACAAAATTCCAATTGAAAGATAAAGATATCACTGAAAAGGTCACAGTTTATCACAGATAATCAAGATGGTAAAGTTTCAGTGAAACCTAGAAATCCATTCATTGAGTCATGAGCCAAATTTGCATAAATTATCAAAATGGCATCAGAAAGTTGCTGACAGATCTCTTCTGATTGTGCAAAGTTCCCTACACTTTTTTTGCATTTGGTCATGAGCGTGCAGGGGTGCAAATCATCCTGCCTTATTTCCATATCCTGGAAGCCTAAAACAATCGACCATTGACAACCAACCTGTGCTTTTACTTCTTGACACAGCGGGGGTAAAATACCCTGAAAACCAAGGTTGCACAGTCCAGATGATATACTTTATCAGATTATGTTCAGGTCATCTGGTGAAGTCATAAATGGATCATTGTTCAGGGCGATCATAAACCTAGCCTTTTTAGTGCCCTATTTCTTCAGAGTGAGGAAATAACTCTCTTATCCCATAGTGGAGAATGGAGGACTATTCATACATTAACCAACACAAGGCTCCTGGTAAAAACGTTAACTTTGTCTGCTGTGATTGGCAACCAGTGTTATTAAAAGAGAGAACTCACATCCCTACGGCTCAGTGTTTTCCCTGACTTCTTTTCCAAACACTATTACCTTCCTCTAGTGCCAAGACATTGATTAAAGTTGCCATATGTATTATAATAATAATAATAATAATAAGAGAAACAGAGATTGTGTTCAACAATCATCATGTTTTCAGACCTTTCATTCCATAGTCTCTGTATGATGAGGTATGTTCACTTTAGTTGTGAAAACCCAACCCTAGGCAACACAGTGACTAGGATGTGGTTTCAATTATGGACTCTTTTGGCGTAGAGGAACTAAGTCACTGCCTACGTTGATAAGGGAAAAATATATCTGGGGATTCGCCTCCCAAATCCAGAGGCAGACATGCCAGAACAACGTGAATCTAAACCAGGCACAACCCTTGCAGTTGTTTTAGGTCAGGTAGTTGATGCAAACTAGCCACTTGTGAAAAGCACTCATTAAAAATAACCTCTGATCTCCATATTGCTAGCTACTATTTAGTATTTTATTCAAGCTGATGAAGTAGTGACGTAGGCAGTTCCTCTATACCAAAAGAGTCCATCACTGAAACCAGACCTTAGTCACTGTATTGCCTACACTGGTCTATGTGCATGACACTTCCCTGACTTAAATATATTTTATTTGTATTTATTTAACTAGGAAAGTCAGTTAAAGAACAAATTCTTATTTTATAATGACGGACTACCCCGGAAAAAACCTCCCCTAACCCGGACGATGCTGGGCCAATTGTACGCTGCCCTATGGGACTCCCGATCACAGCCGGTTGTGATAGAGCCCGGGATCAAACCAGGGTCTGTAGTGACACCTCTAGCACTGAGATGCAGTGCCTTAGACTGCTGCGCCACTGAGGAGCACTGGGTTATCTAACTGCTAAGGTTGACTGGCTGCAGTGATGCCTCAAACAGAAGTTGTGAAATACAAGTTATAAGGCTAGAACATGACATGGTCAGATCAAATCCAGAGCCCCTATTCATATCACATCACACTCTTATTATGTGCCACAGTGGGAAAGTCAAAGACCTGGAGAGTGAGAGCGTGGCCCTTCTCTGCACACACATGCAGAGGGGAGCGGCCCCAGCAGTCAGCGGTGTTGATCTGAGCCCCCTGGGCCAACAGGTCCTGCAATATCAGATGCTGATTGGCTGCAACACTCAACTGAAGGGCACTCTGGGTACAAAACAAAAAGACAAAAAAGATCAAATGTTGAAAATGCTCCTTTTCAGATGATATGATTACAACTGGGATAACTGCGCCCTTGTAACCAATTCCAAATCAACCCATAGCCACTAGCTCCTAGGCACTAGTGTGTGTGTGGCAGAAGTCTCTGGGGCTAGGGGTCCATTTAGAATTGGGCGTGAGGATGTAAGTCTTTACCTGGCCATTGTGCTCCTTCATATCCAGCATGCCGACGGTAGCCATCTTGCTGGCCAGCACATAAGCTAGAGCCCTTCTGCCCTGTGCCACAGCTATGTGCAAGAATCTGGCAACACAGAGATAAAACAATCTACACTAACATAAAAGGGTTCCAAAAGGGTTCTTCGGGTCTCCCCATAGGAAAACTCCTTTTGGTTCCATATAGAACCCTTTTTGGTTACAGGTAGAACCCTTTAAGGTTCCATGTCGAACCTTCTGTGGAAAGGGTTCTACATGGAACCCAAAATGGTTCTACTTGGAACCAAAAGTGTTCTATATGGAACCAAAAAGGGGTTTATTAAAGGGTTCTCCTATGGGGACAGCCGAAGAACCCTTTTAGGTTCTAGATAGCAGCTTTTTTTCTAAGAGTGTAAATGTCTGCCAAGCATAGGTCACATGATGGATTAGAACAGTGGTCACTAACATCCTTGTTCCTGGAGAGCTACAGGGTGTGGCAAGTTTGTGTTCAAACACTGTGCTAGGCTGGAACAAAACCCTGCACACCCGTACCTCCCCAGGACCAGAGTTGGAGGCCACTGGGTTAGAAAAATAACTGAGTTGAGTATGTATAGTTGCTTAGATCTACAAAAGGCAAATGTATACAACGTGTTGATCAATACTACACAAACTGACGTGTCTCCATCATTATCCTGGCTTGTGAGCATCTCGGGGGTGAACCCTGCCAACTTCTCCTCTTCCTGTCGTATCTGCCATTGAAAGAAGGACATCGGCTCCCCTTCAGCAAACTGAGTCAATGGCCAAACGCCCTTTGGGCTCAGCGGGGCGATGAAAGGCTGGGGGACAGAGGAGTTTCCCATTGCATGTGGCATGTGGGTTTGAGGGTAGAGGGACTGATAGTCAATGAGGCTGAAGGGGTCAGGGAGGGTCTCCTGTGGGGAGGTCTCTGAGTTCATAGACTCATATCCCAGTTCCATGAAGTCAATGTCCAGTGTGTTTCCCTCTGGAGGGCTCAGAGTCTGAAAGAGAAGTGGATGATAAATACTTAAAAGGGGTAATCTGCAGTTGATACATCCGTTTTTGGACTTAGAAATTAATTGTATGTACCCATTGATTCTTTTTTTAAATGTTTTATATTTAACCTTTATTTAACTAGGCAAGTCAGTTAAGAACAAATTCTTATTTACAATGACGGCCTACACCGGCCAAACTCGGACGATGCTGGGCCAATTGTGCGCAGCCCTACGGGACTCCCGATTACAGCCGGATGTGATACAGCCTGGTTAAACTACCATTTTGATATCATGGATGGTCAGTCCTTACATCCATAGCTCAGTCTATAAATTTGAGAGTGGTTACATTTCTCCTGCGCAATCCCTGAGCGTTTTAGAACGCTTTGTTATCATTTCAACTGCTGATTGGGATTGCTGCTTTAAGTACATTTCCTGTCATGAAAGGTAAACCATAAGGAAGAAAGATATTTGTAGTTGGGTTCCTTCCACTTCCTCAGTTCACTCCAAAACAGCACAGTCTATATGAGCCACACATGCAAAACCTAATAATCTATATGCACGATAACATTGCCAAAGTGTATTCCTAATTTTGAGTTCTGGAATAGCCCTCAGGGTGGAGGCGGTAACTGAGTCTCACTGGGGTTTACCCGGAGGGGTCTCACTGGGGTTTACCCGGAGGGGTCTCACTGGGGTTTACCCGGAGGGGTCTCACTGGGGTTTACCCGGAGGGGTCTCACTGGGGTTTACCCGGAGGGGTCTCACTGGGGTTTACCCGGAGGGGTCTCACTGGGGTTTACCCGGAGGGGTCTCACTGGGGTTTACCCGGAGGGGTCTCACTGGGGTTTACCCGGAGGGGAACTGAGCAAGTGAAGAGACATCAGACTACACAGAAAAGGAGAAATGGAATTGGGCTACGGATTGAAGTGGTCGGTCATATCACACAATATAGTTTGTAGCTATAACAACGTGACCTGCATGAGAGTTTGTGGTTTTCACTAGTTCTTCATTAGCTAAACCAGAGGAATATCTCTGGATTGATTTAACCTGGGTCTATGAAACCAACCCTAGCCTGAATACAAAGAATCATGGGAAAAGTTAAAGGGGACTCAATTAAAATAACGTTATAACCAAAAGCATACAATTACCAGGATTGCCTTTGCAGTAGCAAGTCTTTTAGCAGGTGAATCGGTTATCACGCTGAAGTCCGCAGTCCTCTTATGCCCTTGAAGAAGGGACGTCAACAAATGGTATTATAATGTACTGTATCTACAGTATTTCTGGATAATGTGTGTCGATAAAACGTTAATATTACCTGTGTATTCTCTCTCAGAGTGTTGCTGGACATGAAGAAAAACAGAGATCATGAAAATATGGACAGATGTAAGCTAAATATATGCAAGCTAACCATAATATTTACACAAATTAGCAGAACAATAACTATTTAATTTACCTGTACATTTTGGTTGCTAAGGCGCTTCTTCAGCATGATGAGTTCTTTCACTGTATTCTTCACCCGCACTCCTTGGAAACGGCCAAAAGACCCCACCTCACTCATGGAACACTCTGCAACAGGTATAAATATGACCCATGAGAATCTTTGAGTCCAAGACAAGTTTGAAATAAACACTACTTTTAATTAGTTTGGTATTGAGGCAAAAGTGGCTGTTAAAAGGACCACTCAGTAATCCATAAAATGTTCATTTGCAAAAAGCCCTTGATGTATGATATATCTATAGTGGTAGGATACATGAATACAGTTCCTGGGAACTCTGCCTGCCAAGTTCAAGCACAGGAGCTCAAATAGTCCATTTTATTCAATAGGGCGTGGAAGCTACAAAAAGAGGCATGTCCATATAGCCATTGAAGTTGATCTGCACAGATGATTAGATCTCATTATGTCTGGAGAACTGTCTCAGAACAACTCAGGCTTTATCAACATCAGAATCTCAGGTATTCTAAACAACTCAGGCTTTATCAACATCAGAATCTCAGGTATTCTAAACAACTCAGGCTTTATCAACATCAGAATCTCAGGTATTCTAAACAACTCAGGCTTTATCAACATCAGAATCTCAGGTATTCTAAACAACTCAGGCTTTATCAACATCAGAATCTCAGGTATTCTAAACAACTCAGGCTTTATCAACATCAGAATCTCAGGTATTCTAAACAACTCAGGCTTTATCAACATCAGAATCCCAGGTATTCTAAACAACTCAGGCTTTATCAACATCAGAATCCCAGGTATTCTAAACAACTCAGGCTTTATCAACATCAGAATCTCAGGTATTCTAAACAACTCAGGCTTTATCAACATCAGAATCTCAGGTATTCTAAACAACTCAGGCTTTATCAACATCAGAATCCCAGGCATTCTAAACAACTCAGGCTTTATCAACATCAGAATCCCAGGCATTCTAAACAACTCAGGCTTTATCAACATCAGAATCTCAGGTATTCTAAACAACTCAGGCTTTATCAACATCAGAATCCCAGGCATTCTAAACAACTCAGGCTTTATCAACATCAGAATCCCAGGCATTCTAAACAACTCAGGCTTTATCAACATCAGAATCTCAGGTATTCTAAACAACTCAGGCTTTATCAACATCAGAATCTCAGGTATTCTAAACAACTCAGGCTTTATCAACATCAGAATCTCAGGTATTCTAAACAGCTCAGAATCACACCTTCATACTGCATTGTATAAAGAAACATTCTAAAATGGGAAAGACGACCTGGAACGCGACCTTACACTTCCCCCATTTCCACAGCTAGCGGAGCTCAATCCAAATCCACACTGTTATCTACAACATTCACCAAATGACAGTAACTGTTTGTTTGCCTCTGCCAATCAAATAGCATAATGTATCTACCTTGCTCTTCCATTGTACAGTGCTATTATAGGTCTAAATATGTGGGTCTACAGATGATCAGTGGTGTGAAGTGCTTAAGTAAAAATACTTAAAACTACTACTTAAGTAGTTTTTTGGGGTAACTTTTACTTTACTACATTCCTAGACAAAATTATGTACTTTTTACTTCATACATTTTCCCTGACACCAAAAAGTACTTGTTACATTTTGAAATGGTCTAATTCAAACACTTCAAGAGAACATTCCTGGTCATCCCTACCGCCTCTGATCTGGCGGACTCACTAAACACATGCTTCGTTTGTAAATTATATCTAAGTGTGTGAGCGTGCCCCTGGCTATCCGTAAATTTAAAAAACAGTCTATTTAAAACCAAATACTTTAAAACTTTTACTCAAGTAGGATTTTACTGGGTGACTGACTTTTACTTGAGTCATTTTCTATGAAGGTATCTTTACTTTTACTCAAGTATGACAATTGGGTAATTTCCCCACCACTGCCAATGATCAGTAATCCTCCGTGTCACTAACGCAACGCTCTTTTCGGTTTTCCAGGAGTAGGCTAATAAGGAAGTAACCATTAACTTCAATAATTATTATCGGGTAATATAAAGTAGACTGCCTATCATTAACACAATCGCCTGCTTAGAGGAAAGTTATCAACAATTACAAATATGTATATTGATTTCTAAAAGTAAGGGTTTTATTTTACCGTTTGTGCCACTGTCTGCAGTTGGCGGAGTCATAACATTTCCCCAGCCATCCAACTCGTTTGGCGCACAGAGAGAGTTGTTGATCTCCGGTGCAGCTGAGGTATCCTGGTAAAAAGAGCCCAAATACACGGGGCTCGTCACAACATTCCCTGGATGGACAAGATTCAGGCCGTTCTCGATAATTCTGTCGATGATCATGTTGCGCTCAGAGCTTGATCACTGTGTATGCACCGTCAAGAGTTGTAATGGAGTTTGTTCCCGTTTGGACCATGTGACTACTGTACCTTCAGGAGCGCACAAAAGCGAGCGCGCTTGTAGCCTACTTGAATTACCTATTGGGCGCGTTCCAGATCTGCCCGAGGACGTTCGACAAAAGCAGCCTATACAGGGACAGCGCCTCATAAATATAGAAGAATAGAATACATTCTTTATTGTCTATTTTCACAGAAGTGGGATCAAAGTCACCATCCCACCTCTGACACCAGTGAAGCCAACGCTCACAAAGATGTTGGCTAGACCAAAGGAAACCATTGAAAAAAATGGTCAGCTCAACTTAAATACAATTGTATTGGTCACATGCACCGAATACAACAGGTGTAGACTTTACAGTGAAATGCTTACTTACGAGTCCATTCCCAACAGTGCAGAGTTAAAAAGTAAGACACATTTTTGCAAAATAAAAAAGGAAATAGTAAAACAATAAAAACAATATTGAGGCTGTATACAATGAGTACCAGAATGGAGTCAATGTGCCGGGGTACGAGGTAGTTGAGGTAATTGAGGTAATACAGTATGTACCTGTAGGTAAGGGTAAAAGTGACTAGGCAATCAGAATATATAATAAACAGTAGCAGCAGCATATGTGAAGTGTGAACGTGTGTCTATGTGTGAGTATGTGATCATGTGGGTAGAGTCTAGTGAGTGTGCGTAGAGCCAGTGCAAAACAATTAAGATAAATAAATAATAAAGGGGGTCAATGTAAATAGTCCGGGTAGCCATTTGATTAGCTGTTCAGCAGTCGTATGGCTTGGGGGTAGAAGCTGTTAAGGAGCCTTTTGGTTCCAGACTTGGTGCATCGGTACCGCTTGCCGTGTGGTAGCAGAGAGAACAGTCTATGACTTAGGTGGTTGGAGTCTTTAACTATTTTTAGGGCCTTCCTCTGACACCGCCTGGTATAGAGGTCCTGGATGGCAGGGAGTTCGGCCCCAGTGAGGTACTGGGCCATACGTTCCCTCTGTCGCGCCTTGCGGTCAGATGCCGAGCAGTTGCTATAACAAGCGGGAATGCAGCCAGTCAAGATGCCCTCAGATCCTCTTTAAGGATCTGAGGGCCCATGCCAAATCTTTTCAGCCTCCTGAGGGGGAAGAGGCATTGTCGTGCCCTCTTCACAACTGTGTTGGTGTGTTTGGACCATGATAGGTCCTTAGTGATGTGGACACCAAGGAACTTGAAACTCTCGACCCGCTCCACTACAGCCCTGTCGATGTGAATGGTGGCGTGTTCGGCCCTTCATTTCACGTAGTCCACGATAAGCTCCTTTGGCTTGCCCACATTGAGGGAGAGGTTGTTATCCTGGAACCACACTGCCAGGTCTCTGACCTCCTCCCTATCGGCTGTCTCACCGTCATCGGTGATCAGGCCTACCACTGTCGCGTCGTCGGCAATCTTAATGATGGTGTTGGAGTCGTGCGCGGCCACACAGTCATGGGTGAACAGGGAGTACAGGAGGCGACTGAGCACGCACCCCAGACCCTCGTGTTGAGGATCAGTGTGGCGGATGTATTGTTGCCTACCCTCACATCCTGGGGGCGACCCGTCAGGAAGTCCAGCATCCAGTTGCAGAGGCAGTGTTCAGTCCCAGGGTCCTTAGCTTAGTGATGAGCTTGGAGGGAACTATGGTGTTGAACGCTGAGCTGTAGTCAATAAACAGCATTCTCACGTAGGTATTCCTTTTGTCCAAGTGGGAAAGGGCAGTGTGGAGTGCAATAGAGATTTCGTCATCTGTGGATCTGTTGGGGCGGTATGAGAATTGGAGTGAGTCCAGGGTTTCCTGGATGGTGGTATGCATTTCAGGGCTACAGATGTGAGTGCTATGGGCCTGGTGTTCTTAGGCACAGGGTCTATGGTGGCTTGCTTGAAACGTGTACGTAAAACCCTCACAAACTTTTACAGATGCACAATTGAGAGCATCCTGTCGGGCTGTATCACCGCCTGGTACGGCAACTGCACCGCCCGCAACCGCAGGGCTCTCCAGAGGGTTGTGCAGTCTGCCCAACGCATCACCGGGGGGAAGCTACCTGCCCTCCAGGACACCTACAGCACCCGATGTCACAGGAAGGTCAAAAGGATAATCAAGGACAACAACCACCCGAGCCACTGCCTGTTCACCCCGCTAACATCCAGAAGGCAAGGTTAGTACAGCATCAAAGCTGGGACCAAGAGACTGAAAAACAGCTTCTATCTCAAGCCCATCAGACTGTTAAACAACCATCACTAGCACATTAGAGGCTGCTGCCTATATACATAGACTAGAAATCACTGGCCACTTTAATAATGGAACACTAGTCACTTTTATAATGTTTACATATTTTACATTACTCATCTCATATGTATATACTGTATTCTATCCTATTCTACTGTATCTTAGTCTGTGCCGCTCTGACATTGCTCATCCAAATATTTATATATTCTTAATTCCATTCCTTTACTTTAGATTCTGTGTATTGTTAGATATTACTTGTTAGATATTACTGCACTGTTGGAGCTAGAAACACAAGCGTTTCGCTACACCCGCAATAACATTTGCTAAACACATGTATGTGACAAAGACATTTTGATTTGATTTAATACAAACTGGGTCAGACAGAGGTTGAAAATGTCAGTGAAGTATGCGTCCTGGTAATCCGTCTAGCCCTGCAGCCTTGTGAATGTTAACTTGTTTAACCTTTTACTGCAGTGGGCTAAATCAGGGTCACACAGTGTTTCTTGGTAGTCTTAAACAAATCTACTTTGAAACAAAAGTATACCTCACACACATGGTTATGGCCTAAAAAAAGGAGAGATGAAATTCATTCAATTTTGAATCTTAATATTATACTTTATATACTGTTCGATGGTTCAGGGGGCATAGAGCGATTTCTTATAGGCATCCAGATTAGTGTCCTGCTCCCATGAAAGCGGCAGCTCTAGCCTTTAGCTCAGTGCGGATGTTTGGGATATTTATTTGACCTTTAACTAGGCATGACAGCCTACCGGGGAACAGTAGGTTAACTGCCTTGTTCAGGGGCAGAACTACATTCTTTTTTTTTTTCCAGCTCGGGGATTCGTTCTAACAACCTTTCCGGTTACTGGCCCAACGCTCTAACCACTATTTTTTTAAATGTAAATTAAATTTTTTATTTTTTATTAACAAATATCAACAAACAAAAGAGGAATAGTCACATGCAAAGAAGCATACAAACAAACTATTTACATTGCCAGGAATCCTAAACAAACAACTTATATTCATTAATAATACAACAAGTTTTAATTGCCTTTTTGTTTTTCATTTTAGTTAAAGTGGTGCCATATTGTTTAAACTCATTTATAAAGTGAAAAAATTTAGGTTTTGAATATGAAATGTACCTAGTATTATTAGCAGTTGAATTAAATATACTACATCTTTATCTATGTCAACATTTCTGAAATAAATCATTGTATCAAAACCATTAAATAGTACAACCAGTCCTATTTTTTTTGTAACAAAATTCTGTATGTCAATCCAAAACACTCTACTATAAATATAGGCAAAAAACTAATGCAAAATGGTCTCCTCCTCCATTCCACAGAAATCATAGTTATATTCAATATTCAGTTTGAATCTTTCCAAAACATGTTTCACAGGATAAATTCTATGTAACATTTTAAATGAAACTTCCTTTACTTTGTTACCGATACAATATTTGTTAGCAATTTTCCATGCTTTCCCCCATTGTATATCACCATAGATATTTGACCAAAATAATCTTGCTGAGGGAATTGTAGTATCACAAACAATATTCCTAATCTGTTTATTTCTACATTTATCTTTGACGTTAATATTTCCAATGAATATATTTTCATGTAAATCTATGTTACTTACATCAATCACAGAGGAACTTAAGAGATTCAACCCCCCTTGGAATCGCATCAAAAACAATTGCATATTCTTTCGGGGTAATTGGAATTTGAAACTTAGCAAGAAATTCCCCATATGAGAGTAGATATCCATCCTTATTCAGTAACTGACCAACCAAAATAATTTTATTCTCAAACCAGTTACGAAAAAAAAGAGACTTATTTTTAAATCGTATGTCTTTGTTGTTCCATAAAACGTATCTGTGAGGGGGAAAAATTGTGTTTATACGCAAACATCCAAGATAAGATTGCCTGTTTATGGAATTTGGCCAACTTTACTGGGATTTTATCAATATCAAAATTACATCGAACCAAAAATTCTAAACCACCAACAACGCTCTAACCACTAGGCTACCTGCCGACCCAACACAGTGACCATGTATGTATGGTCACTGGGTTCCGGTCTACTTAATTAACAGGTGTCTCCCATAGACACTAATGCAATAGTTGCTGGGTCTGGGTACTTAGTTCATTGGCTTTTATTGAACCAGAAAAAAAACGGCGAGTGGGGTGTCTCACTTCCTCTTCCGTCTCTGGCTTGACTATTTTTTCTCTCTTCTCTAGCTCTCTCTCTTCTCTTGCTCTCTCTCTTCTCTAGCTCTCTCTCTTCTCTAGCTCTCTCTCTCTCTCTCTCTCGACTAGACTAGACTATTTCCGGTACGTGTGGGACTTTTATTGTGAAGACCGAAGGAAATAAAAGACCCGGAAGTTATTCTCCGCGGTCGCGCTATGATTGAATCTGAGAAGGACAGAAGATGAGGAGGGAGAACATGTCCGAGACCCCTACCGAAGCGGGAAAGGAGATGCCGACAAAAAAGCAGAAGCTGAGCAGTGATGAAAACAGTAATCCCGATCTCTCTGCAGATGAGAATGTAAATTCGGTTTTGTTCTGTTTGTATCGGCGCGGACATGAAAAACGGTTAGCTAGCTAAGTAGCTAATGTTAGCTTGCTAGCTATGAAAAGTTACGCTAACTAGCAAGCGACTGGTAGTTGATTTTGGAGTTCGTGATGATAGCTGGGCCTTTCCCTTTGTTTCAACTAGGCCTAGATTTTTATTTTTTTAACTATAGATACCTAGTTAACGTTAGTTGTGGTTCTTTCCCTTTCAAACATTCCAGAACAGGAAATAAGAAAAGTAACCTTCAACGAGCAAGGGATTCGAGGCAACACTGCAAAGGGCCTCCACCTAAAATAGCTAGCTGGCTAGTTATGCTCTCTAGGTAGTGTTAGCTATCAAGCTATGGACTCTTCTGGGATTGTCCAAGTAGGTAATCATTAGCCAGTTGTCAGTTTAGTTTTTCTAGTCTATCTCAAGCCCCTCACACCCAGGTACACCTCAGATGGCCTCATGGTAGGCCATCCCACTTCTGACACCAGTGTAGTCGAACAGGGGATGTAGAACATCCATTGCAGGCTGCAAACACATCAACCACAACCAACCCCATCTTATGTTGCTATAATTTCTGTTTGTAGGATGATGCTGTCAGCGTTGAGAGTGGGACCAATGTGGAGCGCTCAGACACACCCACCAACACAGCCAACGCTCCAGGCAGGAAGAGCTGGGGCAAGGGCAAGTGGAAATCAAAGAAGTGCAAATACTCCTTCAAGTGTGTCAACAGCCTCAGGGTGAGCCCATTTTATCAAGAATATTTCCAATCATTTCCAACTGCAGACATGTCACATCTTGTCAATAGGCCTACTTTTGATTCCAGAAATGTCATAATCTCAGCCTTGGACTTGGCATGCCTGTTATAAGTGTGTGTGAACTGTGCTGCTTATATGATACTGTGTGAGTTGTAAACAGCTGAATGAAGGTGTTCTAATGTTACGGGTGGGCTCTGAACCCAGGTCTCCCACAGCAGAAACCAATGTCTTGACCATTAGACCAAGAGGGAATTCCTACTTGGGCCGAAGTTCACACTGATTTTGAAGTCGCAGCCAGGGCTACCTCACCATGAGTTCAACTCATAATTAACTTGTTCTTTACACAGGAGGACCATGGCCAGCCATTATTTGGGGTCCAGTTCAACTGGCACAGTAAAGAAGGGGACCCGCTGGTGTTTGCTACTGTTGGGAGCAACAGAGTAAGTATCTTGGCATCACATAAACCATGTTGAAAGTGTAATAGCTGACTCGTGTGGTGTAAAATACAGACTCATGTGCCACCTGTCACTGCTGACTATGTGATGTCCTTAATTTACCAGGTAACACTGTACGAGTGCCATTCCCAAGGAGAGATCCGACTCCTGCAGTCATACGTGGATGCCGATGCAGATGAGAACTTCTACACCTGCGCCTGGACCTTTGACACCAGTACAAGCCATCCCCTCCTGGCCGTGGCCGGGTCGCGGGGCATCATTCGGGTGATCAACCACATCACCATGCAGTGTATCAAGGTGGGTGAATTTCCAAGTAGTTTTATCCGATACACTAGGGCTGGAATTTACATTCGTGCATAAGGGAGGGGTTAGTTGTGCCATCTCTGAATATTTTCGTTGTTTTTTAATGCAGCACTATGTGGGTCACGGGAACGCCATCAACGAGCTCAAGTTTCACCCCAGAGACCCCAACCTCCTGCTATCCGTCAGTAAAGGTAGAACAACTCTGCACCATAGCTGGGACTTCATATTTCCTCAACTGACCTGACCTTTTGAGAACTAAACAATTTACAATTAGGGCTGATTTATAATCTGTATGTATTTACATCATTAACAGAATGACTTAACATAAAATCAACTGTGTGAATATCTCATCAGCTTTGTGTTTTGTCTTTAGACCACGCCCTTCGTCTGTGGAACATCCAAACAGACACACTGGTGGCCATCTTTGGAGGTGTAGAAGGCCATAGAGATGAAGTCCTCAGCGCAGTGAGTACACGACACTACCACAACCATCTCTTACTGGCTTTCTTGAGCAATAGAAGTCAGGGATTTCTATGTGTATGTGACAATTGAAAATGGCGATACAATATGGATCACACAAAAAAGAAATGACAGATGAATGATATAATAATGAAAAATGTCTCTGCGCCAGGACTTTGACCTGCTAGGTGAGAAGATCATGTCGTGTGGAATGGACCACTCTCTGAAGCTCTGGACGATCAACTCAGAGAGGATGCAGAAAGCCATTCATGGGTCCTATGAATACAACCCTTCCAAGACAAACAGGTGAAAATATTGGTTGTGGGCAACACGCGTACGTGTATTCTCATGTATATTTCAGTCATTCGGCAGACTTTTACCCACAACAAAGCGTGTTAAATAGTACAGTGTTGCCAGGATACAGTGAGAATCTCACTTTTTTATTTAACTAGACAAGACAGTTAAGAACAAATTATTATTTACAATGACGGTGTAGGAACAGTGGGTTAACTGCCTTGTTCAGAGGCAGAACGACAGATTTTTACCTTGGCAGCTCAGGGATTTGATCTTGCAACCTTTCGGTTACTGGCCCAACGCTCTAACCACTAGGCTACCTGCTGGTTACTGGCCCGACGCTCTAACCACTAGGCTACCTGCTGGTTACTAGTCCGACGCTCTAACCACTAGGCTACCTGCTGGTTACTAGTCCGACGCTCTAACCACTAGGCTACCTGCTGGTTACTAGTCCGACGCTCTAACCACTAGGCTACCTGCTGGTTACTAGTCCGACGCTCTAACCACTAGGCTACCTGCTGGTTACTAGTCCGACGCTCTAACCACTAGGCTACCTGCTGGTTACTAGTCCGACGCTCTAACCACTAGGCTACCTGCTGGTTACTAGTCCGACGCTCTAACCACTAGGCTACCTGCTGGTTACTAGTCCGACGCTCTAACCACTAGGCTACCTGCTGGTTACTAGTCCGACGCTCTAACCACTAGGCTACCTGCTGGTTACTAGTCCGACGCTCTAACCACTAGGCTACCTGCTGGTTACTAGTCCGACGCTCTAACCACTAGGCTACCTGCTGGTTACTAGTCCGACGCTCTAACCACTAGGCTACCTGCTGGTTACTAGTCCGACGCTCTAACCACTAGGCTACCTGCTGGTTACTAGTCCGACGCTCTAACCACTAGGCTACCTGCTGGTTACTAGTCCGACGCTCTAACCACTAGGCTACCTGCTGGTTACTAGTCCGACGCTCTAACCACTAGGCTACCTGCTGGTTACTAGTCCGACGCTCTAACCACTAGGCTACCTGCTGGTTACTAGTCCGACGCTCTAACCACTAGGCTACCTGCTGGTTACTAGTCCGACGCTCTAACCACTAGGCTACCTGCTGGTTACTAGTCCGACGCTCTAACCACTAGGCTACCTGCTGGTTACTAGTCCGACGCTCTAACCACTAGGCTACCTGCTGGTTACTAGTCCGACGCTCTAACCACTAGGCTACCTGCTGGTTACTAGTCCGACGCTCTAACCACTAGGCTACCTGCTGGTTACTAGTCCGACGCTCTAACCACTAGGCTACCTGCTGGTTACTAGTCCGACGCTCTAACCACTAGGCTACCTGCTGGTTACTAGTCCGACGCTCTAACCACTAGGCTACCTGCTGGTTACTAGTCCGACGCTCTAACCACTAGGCTACCTGCTGGTTACTGGTCCGACGCTCTAACCACTAGGCTACCTGCTGGTTACTAGTCCAACGCTCTAACCACTAGGCTACCTGCTGGTTACTAGTCCGACGCTCTAACCACTAGGCTACCTGCTGGTTACTAGTCCGACGCTCTAACCACTAGGCTACCTGCCGCCCCGAACTGTTGATTTTCACCTTGAAAATGTTTGCTCCTTTAACCGATGATTCGGTCTTCTTCTTACAGGCCATGGGTCTCTCAGAAGATCCACTTCCCTGACTTCTCTACCAGAGACATCCACAGGAACTATGTGGACTGTGTACGCTGGCTGGGAGATCTGATTTTATCCAAGGTAAGACTGTGAGAATCTTTTAGTCCAAACACATACGTCACATCCTGTTATTAGGTTGTGGATCCCATTGTGACCCTCATAACCCCTACTCCTTTGTTCTGTTCCTCTCCTGACCAGTCGTGTGAGAACGCTATCGTGTGTTGGAAACCAGGGAAGATGGAGGACGATATTGACCGCATCAAACCAAACGAGTCCAACGTGACAATCCTGGGTCGCTTCGACTACAGCCAGTGTGACATCTGGTACATGCGTTTCTCCATGGACTTCTGGCAGAAGGTAAAGATGATATTTCCCCTTTTGTTGTGTCTGGCTTTGTGGAATCCCTTATCTGCTACTGTTCATCCCAGTATTGTAAGCAAACAGTGGTTTGGTGTTGGAACTAACTAAATAGATGCAAGTTTGTTGTTTAACATTAAACAAAGTATAGTATTGTCTCCACATAGAAAGTTGTCTGAAGCTCAATTTATATTGTTTGACTATTGAAGTAACACATGTCTTGTCCTATAGATGTTGGCTCTGGGAAACCAAGTGGGGAAACTGTACGTGTGGGACCTTGAGGTAGAGGACCCCCACAAAGCAAAGTAAGAGTCCGTAGGGAAACTGCACGTGTAGTGGTGTTGGGAAAGCTACTCTGAAGATATAGTTTACCAAGCTACCAATTACTTCACACTGGAAGAAGTTAAGCTACACTAAAGTTTCTTTTTCAAACTAGTTACTTTGAAAAAGTAGTTCACTACATCCAAACTACTTTTTCAAACTAGTTACTTTGAAAAAGTAGTTCACTACATCCAAACTACTTTTTCAAACTAGTTACTTTGAAAAAGTAGTTCACTACATCCAAACTACTTTTTTTACATACTGTATGATGATTTTTCACAATCTGTAATTTAGCCTAATGATAGGGTAACATTTGTATTTTTGCCTAAATAGACATATCCAAATGTAATAATTTTTCATGGTGGCCATAAACAGTAACTGGTAATGTTGTATAGTTTAGAAAGGTCTGGAACTAGCCTGTCTGGTAAATGTTATAACTTGCTGAGGTGTACTCTTTTTAGAACACAAGCTCAAGTACATGGTACAAATATAAACAAACAAATTCTAAACGACTTCGTATAAGATTTCCCATTTCTTAACAGTAAAATACATCTGATCTAAAGGTCCACTGAGCAGCGCAGAGACACCATTCAAATGTGTGTAGACTTGTTACAACTTCCGTCTGTGACCAAGAGAACGCGGTCTTTCAATTCTGTGAAATTATTTAGTGTTTTTTATTTATTTTGAAAGCTCTAAATCCGGCTGAGAATATCACAGCGAGATGAAACCACAAACGGCTGGACTCAGACTCATATGCCATTTCCCAGGCTCACTTGCTCAGAAGAAATCAATTCTTTGTCTGGATTGGCCAGAGAATGTGACATGTCACTCCCTATGAACATGAAGTGTCACGTTTCAGACCCCACAAGTCCGCGCCCCAGAGCGTGGAAGCAGAGAGCACAAGTCCGCGCCCCAGAGCGTGGAAACAGAGAGCACAAGTCCGCGCCCCAGAGCGTGGAAACAGAGAGCACAAGTCCGCGCCCCAGAGCGTGGAAACAGAGAGCACAAGTCCGCGCCCCAGAGCGTGGAAACAGAGAGCACAAGTCCGCGCCCCAGAGCGTGGAAGCAGAGAGCACAAGTCCGCGCCCCAGAGCGTGGAAACAGAGAGCACAAGTCCGCGCCCCAGAGCGTGGAAACAGAGAGCACAAGTCCGCGCCCCAGAGCGTGGAAACAGAGAGCACAAGTCCGCGCCCCAGAGCGTGGAAACAGAGAGCACAAGTCCGCGCCCCAGAGCGTGGAAACAGAGAGCACAAGTCCGCGCCCCAGAGCGTGGAAACAGAGAGCACAAGTCCGCGCCCCAGAGCGTGGAAACAGAGAGCACAAGTCCGCGCCCCAGAGCGTGGAAACAGAGAGCACAAGTCCGCGCCCCAGAGCGTGGAAACAGAGAGCACAAGTCCGCGCCCCAGAGCGTGGAAACAGAGAGCACAAGTCCGCGCCCCAGAGCGTGGAAACAGAGAGCACAAGTCCGCGCCCCAAAGCGTGGAAACAGAGAGCACAAGTCTGCGCCCCAGAGCGTGGAAACAGAGAGCACAAGTCCACGCCACAGAGCGTGGAAACAGAGAGCAGACAATTGGTCTTTGTGCCACTCAGGCACAGGATAGTATGGCGTTCAGAGAGCTTTGTACACCAACATGTCAGTCAGAACCAGTCCAGAACCGCTCAGTCCCCCATACAGGGGACTTAACATCTAAGTTTTAAACAAACTGTTTGAAATGAGAATTAGACAGGTCTGATGCTGAGAGAGGACTTTTGCCTAGTTTACCCATATTTTATTTTTGCAAAAGACATTTCTAAAGTTCACTTCTGAAAACACCAAGAATTGAATTTAGTTCAACTACCACCAAGCTAAAGCAAAATGTATTCCCACAGGGGACCAGTACAGAGAAAAAAATGTATGAAATGTATGCATTCACTACTGTAAGTCGCTCTGGATAAGAGCGTCTGCTAAATGACTAAAATGTAAATGTAGATCAACTTGTCATTTTAAATACATGTATTTCACTACATCACTTTACGTGAAGGTGGAGGACCAGCAAAGTTAAGTCAACCTCCCACCAATACACCTCACCTAAGCAGTAGTCCATGCCTAGATGGTAGACTGCCTGAGAGAAGTGAAGGCCAGTAGAGAGCACTCCTCTCCTTATGTATAATGTTCCAGGGCTGTGACAGAGACGCCACAGAACAATTAGACAGATATTTCACGCGATGTATAAATGTGAAGCATCCGCTTGGCGTTTCCTTTCACTACCAAATATGGTAGTGAGAGAAAGCAAAGTGGCCGGCAGTGGGAGATGCTGGAGCAAGATGGATTTTGGCCGACATTCTGCAAATGTGTCATTTTCAAAATGTTGATCTCAATACAGTTTTCTGTTCCCAAAGCTACAATCTGTTACGAACAGAGTGGACTAAGTAAAAAAAAAAAAAAAGAGATTGTTTAAAAGGAGTGCAAAAGCGAATTAAGTTATTGCACACGTGTACTTCAAAGTAGGCATTCCTAGGATCTCGCAAGCTCGTGCTTGGCTCTGCCCACTGACCCATTTGTTTCCATTTGAAATGACGGGCGGTGGTCTATCTTGGTTTAGTTATAACAATCTTCGGAGACACGGTCTTTCTGTTGTTTCACCAAATACATTCTAACCTGGCTCTCCGTTTCAGGTGCACCATCCTCACCCTCCCAAGATGCACCTCTGCCATCAGACAGACCAGCTTCAGCCGTGACAGCAGTATCCTGATCGCAGTCTGTGACGACGCCTCTATCTGGCGCTGGGACCGCCTGCGATGAAGACCACATTGGCAACGAGCAGCCAATTCTATTATGACAGACCAGTCACTTTGCTGTCAGGAACCAGAAACATTTTCCAGGTACACATTTTCTGTGTATAGTCTGCATCAGATCTGTCCCATGGAGGTGTTTAACATCTCAGAAACCACTCCCAACATGACAACGGTGCTATAGGTCTGCACTGAAATGTATACCTGGAACCCACCAATTATTTTCCTTTTGTTTCCCATCTCCGGGTTACACTTATACCAGCCCATCCTTATTAAATCCATGAGGGGGGTGTAAAGGTGAGCAATTTGGGGAGAAGGGTGGAGAATCAAAACTACAACCCTGGAGCTCTTCAAGCATTCTCCTCCCTTCTCGCTATTTAGTTCCCCTTTGCTTGCTATTCACTTTTTAATGGGCTTTAATAAATGCTATTTTTCTAAAGGCTTCTTGTCTCATTCCGAGAGACTTTTCAAGCTTCAGTACAAGTAAATATATGGTCAGCTAAGCCCAGGCCATCTGAATGCATGGAGAATAGGAGTAAGGGTGTTAACTAAAAGGTTAACTGCCCCAACAGTGCATCTCATGACTAGAAATGAAAGTTTTCAACAAGAAAATAAATGAAGCACCTAGGATCAGCTTGTATAGGCAAGCTAAATATGTACAGAATAAAGTAGCGGTGAAAAGAAAGAATTTTAAGAAACGTTTAATATTTGACAAAACACCTAGTAATTGTTGCTATAAAAGCAGATCTCTTTTCGTCTTCTGTGGAGGACCATTCCTGGACATTATGGAGCAGAAAATGAAGTCTTTGGTCTTCTCTGTCCATGCACCTTTATCATGGTTTTTAATACTGTGGTATCATCGAGACAACTCAAGTCTTCCAGAAATGAGGGTTTTGAGCCATGCGCCTCTGGAAGTTCTCATACCTGGGGAGAAAGACCAGAGGAGCACATGACTTTATGCTTTTGATTTAGGAAGCACATTCAGATCTTTTGCAGCATCCATGCTTAACTGAGTGATTGAGCAATTCCTCAAATGTTAGTTTCCTTGTAGCCAGCCCAATAACCACAGGTTCCACAAACGTGGGTTAGGCAAATTGAAAACAATTGATTGGGTTAATTCAAGCAGGTGTTTAAATGGCCTGACTTTGAATAGGACCAACAGGGAATCATTTTACCATTTGAGGATGGAACTGGCAGGGATGAACATTTCTGAGGGGTTTGGAGTCATCTGCGACTGGGAAACGGCAAAAGACGAGGAGAAATTATACAAACTGTCCAGCATCTTCTGAGTGAACTGAGGAGAGAGAGTTGAGTTTGTCAGCTGAGTGTGTAGGTGCTCTTAGCAACATCAAAATAAAAGTCCTGCACTTGTGGACAAAAAAGGAATGACTTGTGGGGGATGTATTTTGACACGAGGTAAGCAAAGAGGAAGTGGGTCTACATGTTTGAAAAGTCTCAATACGATCCTTTAGATCTGGTCTCAAATACCCCCTGTCATAACTGTTCTGCCCACTGACTTTTTGTGCAACCTAATACAATTGAAAACGTTCGTGTGCCTCTAGAAAGTCTACCCCCCCTCTTGGATTTCTTCCCATTTTGAGATTAAAATGGGCTTTTTTTTTTTTTCATCTTCACAAAATACTCTCAAAGTGGTAGAAAACATAAAAGATTTATGAAAATTAAGTGCCAATATACCTTCATTAGTTAAACACCTTTGCAGTGATTACAGCTGAGTCTTCTTGGATAAGTCTCAGAGCTTTGCACACCTGTATTGTGCAATATTTGCTAATTCTTTTCAAAATGCAAGCTCTGTTAAGGTGTTGGGGATCATGGCTAGGCAGTAAGTCTTGCCAGCGATTGTCTAGCAGATTTAAGTCAACTGAGGAACTCGGACATTCACTGTCTTCTTGGTAAGCAACTCGAGTGTAGATTTGGCCTTGTTGCAGGTTGTCCTGCTGAAATGTGAATTCCTCTCCCAGTGTCTGGTGTAAAGCAGACTGAAGCATGTTTTCCTGTAGGATTTTGCCTGTGCTTAGCTCCATCCAGTTTATTTTCATCCTGAAAAAATCCCCAGTCTTTGCTGATGTCAATCATTCCATGATGCAGCTACTCAGTGATGTATCAGATTTGCCACAAACAAGGCTTTGCATTTAGGCCAAAAAGTATCTTCCTTTGCTGTGTTTTTTTGCAGTATTACTTTAGTGCTTTGTTGCATACATATGCATGTTTTGGAATCTTCTGTATATTTGTATTCTTTTCACTCTAATTTAGGTCATTATGGGGTCACTACAATGTTGTTTATCCATCCTCAGTTCTCTCCCATCACAGCCATTGAACTCTAGCGGTTTTAAAATCAGGAATGGCCTCATGGTGAAGTCCCTGAGCAGTTTCCTTCCTGTGCTGCAGCTCAGTTCAGAAGGACGACTGCATCTTTGATGTATCTGGGTGGTTTAATACAGTGGTTCCCAAACTTTTAATAATCCCGTAACCCTACAAACATTCAACCTCCAGCTGCGTACCCCCTCTAGCACCAGGGTCAGCGCTGCTCTCAAATGTTTTTTTTTGCCATCATTGTAAGCCTGTTACGTACACACTATACAATACATTTATTAAACATAGGAATGAGTGAGTAGTCATAACCCGGCTCGTGGGAAGTGACAGAGCTCTTATAGGACCAGGGCACAAATAAATCATTTTGCTCTTTTATTTAACCATCTTACATATCAAATTGTGAATAACTCACCCCAGGTTAATGAGAAGGGTGTGCTTGAAAGGACGGACATAACGCTGCAATGTTGGGTTGTATTGGAGAGAGTTTCAGTCTTAAATCATTTTCCACACACAGTCTGTGCCTGTATTTAGTTTTCATGCTAGTGAGGGCCGAGAATCCACTCTCACATAGGCACATGGTTGCAAAGGGCATCAGAGTCTTAACAGTGCGATTTGCCAAGGCAGGATACTCTGAGCGCAGCCCAACTCCAGAAATCTGGCGGTGGCTTCTGATTAAATTCACATTTTCACAGAACCACTTGAATGCAATTTCGATGAGGCTCTCTTGTTCAGATATCGGTAAGTGGACTGGAGGCAGGACATGAAAGAGAACCAATCCAGTTTGTGTCATCCGTTTCGGGAAAGTACCTGCGTATTTGCGCACCCAGCTCACTCAGGTACTTCGCTGATCCTTGACATTGTCCGGAAGCTTGAGTTCATTTGCACACAAATCATACATTGATGGAAAGACCTGTGTGTTGTCCTTGTTAATGCAGACAGAGAAGAGCTCCAACTTCTTAATCATAGCCTCAATTTTGTCCTGCACATTGAATATAGTTGTGGAGAGTCCCTGTAATCCTAGATTCAGATCATTCAGGCGAGGAGAAATAAATAAATCGCCGAGATAGGCCAGTCGTGTGAGAAACTCATCATCATGCAAGCGGTCAGACAAGTGAAAATGATGGTCAGTGAAGAGAACTTTAAGCTCGTCTCTCAGTTCAAAAAAAACGTGTCAATACTTTGCCCCTTGATAACCAGCGCACTTCTTTCTGTATGTTGTAAAAGTGTTACATGGTCACTGCCCATATCATTGCATAGTGCAGAAAATACACGAGAGTTCAGGGGCTTTGCTTTAACAAAGTTAACCATTTTCACTGTAGTGTCCAAAATGTCTTTCAAGCTGTCAGGCATTCCTTTGGCAGCAAGAGGCTCTCGGTGGATGCTGCAGTGTACCCAAGTGGCATCGGGAGCAACTGCTTGCACGCACATTACCCCTCCACTATGTCTCCCTGTCATGGCTTTTGCGCCATCAGTTCAGATACCAACACATCTTGACCACCAAAGTCCATTTGATGTCACAAAGCTGTTCAGTACTTTAAAAATATCCTGTCATGTTGTCCTGGTTTCCAGTGGCTTGCAGAAGAGGATGTCTTCCTTAATTGACCCCCCATAAACGTAACAGACATACGCAGGAGCTGTGCCAGGCCTGCCACCGTCTGACTCATCCAGCTGTAATGCATAGAATTCACTGGCTTGTATGCGAAGCAGTATTTGTTTCAAAACATCTCCTGCCATGTCACTGATGCATCGTGAAACAGTGTTGTTTGATGAAGTCATTGTATATATTTTTTTGGCATCTTCCCCCAGCATTGTTCCAGCCATATCCGCGGCAGCAGGAAGAATTAAGTCCTCCACAATAGTGTGGGGCTTGCCTGTCCTAGACACTCGGTAGCTCACCATATAAGACTCTTCTAGCCCCTTCTTATTAATGGTATCTGTTGCTTTTATACATGTCTTACTACTTGAAAGTAGTCTTAATTCTCTTATTTTTCAAATTGGTATGTTTTTTTTTCTAAATGTCTGCGCAACAGTGAAGGTTTCGAGTTGTGAGAGTACTTTTGCACATAACACACTGTGGCTGAGGAAAGTCACTACTCTCAATAAGTGAACCCCAAATCAATGTTGTTCTCATATTTGCGCCTCTTCGATGGTCCAACGTCCCTGTGCGTGTTCGGTGCTTTCCCGGGTAAGGGGGCAGTAGCTCTTTGGCTGCATCAGATTCACAACTGTCAGTGTCCATGCTAGCTGGGCTAACAACAAATGTAGAATTACTGATGCTAGCATTGGATGTGCTTGTGGAAGCAGACCAACTTGTGTCGCGACAGGTGCAGGTGACGTCGCTGGTAGTAGCAGTACTACCAGTAGAGCTGGTATGTGTCTCATGGACGCGGGCCTTACTTTGTTTAACCATCTTACTCGAGAAAACGGAATGAGCAGCAGCTACGTTTGGCTACATACGGACTGTTAGTGGAATTCCCACGAGAGAGTAACGGTTAATATGATTGGATGTTAATTATTTGACAGGCTCCGTTGACTGTTGCACTGAACACTAGATGGTTAAATTTGACTTTTGGCGGTGAAAAGAGGCTACTCAGGCAAGATAGAAACCTCACCCAAATGTATAGCCCCGTTGGAAAATATAAATTGACTGTTTTTTAAAATGTTTATCACATTTTTATTTGGCGTACCCCCGATGGCATTGCGCGTACGTACCCCAGTTTGGGAATACCTGGTCTAATACATCATTCACAGCATAATTATTAACTTGACCATGCTTAAAGATATTCAATGTCTGATTTGTTATTGTTACCCATCTCCCAATCACTGCCCTTTGAGGCTTTTGAAAAAGCTACTTGGTCTTTGTAGTTGAATCTGTGCTTGAAAAGCAATACTTGACTGAGGGACCTTACAGATGTATGTATGGGGGACAGAGGAAGGTGTAGTCATTAAAAAAATGTCAGCCGCGTGAGTCCATATAACTTATGTGATTTGTTAAGCCGAATTTGACTTCTGGACTAATTTAGGCTTGCCTAAACAAAGGGGTGAATACTTATGCAACTATAGTTTAGTTATGTGTTTTTTTAAATGTGTAGCATTTTATTTTCACTGACAGCATTTTGTGTAGCTCAATTACAAAAAAAAATACAATTAAATTTAACACTAACAGTAAGGTGAAAAAAGTTGAAGGGGGTGTAGACTTTCCATAGGCCCTGTAAATACACCCGTGTTGCTAGTACACAGCAATCAAAGCAAGCAGCTTGAGTATTGACTCGTACATATTATTAAAGGAAGGTTATTTTCACTGATTATGTACACTGCAAACCACCCATAATGTTCTAACCTGCATAAAGGAGTCAACAGCGCACACAGTGGCACCTGATACAGGCGTCTGTTGGACCAGCTGCTCCAAAGGCTCAATAGACACACCAACTTGGGCCATGGAGGCAAGCTGAGGTACTGTCATCATTCCAAATGGATGCTCTCCACCCTCACCTATAGGAAGACAGCAGAAACACCAAGTGGTGTGTAACTTTTGCTCAACAGTTTACCCACCTTTTGCAAAAAAATGCATTGAAAGAATATGAAGGGTTATTTCTTTTCCACCGCAACTGGCGATCAGTTTCCCACCTATTGTTTTACCACTACATCACTAACACACACACACTGACAAAACACCTTGTGACAACTACTAATGTAGGAAGGACTTTATTAAATACATTTGATTGATCCTCACCTGGTTTTAATTGAGATATTTTAAAGATGGCACTTGGTTTGTCGTTGGTGATGAAACCCAGGAGCTGCCAGACCTGCCCAGCGACAGGGTCCGGGAAGGAGAAGTAGACAGCTCCACCCATCCCCGCAGGGAAAGGCACTGTGCCCAACATGAACACCACTACATGGTTCACATTCTCATAGTCTGGTAGGTTGAAGACAAACTTGTCACCAGCAACCTGCTGGGGGTCAGTCTGGACCTAAAAGACAATTGTGACTCCTACTTGAGCTGGAGTTATTTCAAGAGGTACTCTTCATTTAATTAAAGGCACAATCTGTTTTTGTATTTCAGCAGTTTGACCCTGCCACGTTTTTGTGGGTAAACTGATAAATGGGGGTAGGTAGGGACCAGTGGAGGCTGGTGGGAGGAGCTGTAGGAGGATGGGCTCAATGGATGGAATGGAATGAATGGAACGGAGTCACACGTGGTTTCCTTGTGTTTGATACTGTCCCATTAATTCTATTCCAGCCATTACAATGAGCCTGTCCTCATAGCTCCTCCCACCAGCCTCTGGTAGGGACATCATGATGAATTTCTATAGGGACGCTTACATTCATAGACAGCCATGCATGCGTGCAAGTCCATGGACCTGTCATGGTAGTAGGAAACATACTTTGAAGCGATACATTTTCTGTTTAGAATGACGCCCAAAAACAACAAATATTTGAGCACAATCTGGGTTATGATACTAGCTAGCTAGGGTAAGAAAAGTTGTACAAGCTAAACGATGTACACACAAACCACTGTCTCTGTTAAGCTCATATCATAGAGCATTTATAACTAGCTATTTTGTTCAAGAATCAATGGGTATATGTTGCCTACGAGTAGAAATGAACAGTGAGCAGCCGGGAATATAATAACACATTGTTCCTTCATATTAAATGTGTAGCTAGCTGTCATTTCAGTCCCAGGTTAGCTTGCTGCCGTTAGCACGTTCCATACTTACCAATCTACCAGCAACCAAACATCCAAACATTGTAATGTCCTTGGTTTATTTTATATTTCGGTCAAGATGACTGTCTTACACTTAATCGATAGCACCAGCTGAGTCCATTTCACAAAACTCCCGAGAAAGTTAGCTAGCTAACTCCAACGTTTTGTTACTCGTTCGTTCTGCTTCAGACCACGTGTCTACGAGAACTTCCGATTTGTTTGACATTTCAAAATAAAAGCACCCAGAAAGAAAGTGATAAAATGCTCATTAGAATGTGATAGAACGCTTGCGTGGTTCTAATAGGTAGGCTGTTTGTTTAAGAATTAGAAGAAAAACATACAAAAAGAAAGCACCAGAAAAAACAAATGTCTATAATCTAAGATAAATTGTATTGTGATGTGACTGCCGAAAAATACACAATGTGGGTCCATGGAAGTATGAAAACAGAAATACTTAGGATAGTTCTGTGTAACCAACATAAGTGATAAAATCACAAAAGATCCATCCTATATCTCTCCCACACAAGAGGCCTTTACTTGCAGGTTTATATTTGGAATTGAAGGAGCATTCAGTAGGAATCTGTCAAAGGCTTCATTGTGTGGCCTAAATCTGAGGATCTGTTCCAGTCACTGATGCATGGCTCGGAGGAGAATGTTCGGGTGAATGTGAGCTATTCGTCATGGTCTGTGGCCTCTGAGTCTACTATATTCTTGGTTGGCTTGGAATTAATCCTACATTTTAAACAATTGCCATGGAAGTCATGAGCATTCACCTATTATTGGCTTATTGGTCATCTAACATTGGGATATATTGGGGAAATGTAACCTAGATTTGTTTCATTGAAGAGTATCGTATTTTATTGAAACTGGTTGCACTGGGTTGAGCAATGTTTGTTGATATGTCAATATAGATTGAATAGCACCAATGCCTGCCACAATGAATCCATTATTGTCAGCCAGGCCATAGTCACCAATATCTAATAACTGTCACCAAAAGCTGCCAAGGTAAACCTACACCCCCCTGACTATGATTATGTGGACTTTTATAATCACACTCTATCAAACTCTATTGGTTTATACTATAGCTTTCTCTTTCCATGAAGTCAAGCACTCCAGCATTCCAGTGATGTGATAGGTTAGAGTTGGCATCATCCATTACAGATAAAATTGGATAACTGTGACTTGTGTCATGTGGCCCCTCCTGTTCGGACTGGAGTTGTCCATTGTTGTCTTGCCTTCAGATCCTTTCTCTGAAGAAGACTGCAGAAGACCCCTGATCCAACTGGAAGTCTACCATGTATGGATCCACATGGCCCACTAAGTGGAGGAGGAATTGCCTGAACTATGTGAGTAATCTGGATCCAGTGTTGCCTCTATGTGTTTACATGTTCATGTTATTATCAGGCTTCAGACTACTACTGAATTCAGAAAATCTCTATACTCTGATTGGGTCAATAGACAATAGACAGTTGTGCTACATTTGGGACAACTTCAAGCATATGGGTTGTCAAAACATTCATTCATAACCTTCATAGAGCCTTTATTCAATATATACTGCTCAAAAAAATAAAGGGAACACTTAAACAACACATCCTAGATCTGAATGAAAGAAATAATCTTATTAAATACTTTTTTCTTTACATAGTTGAATGTGCTAACAACAAAATCACACAAAAATAATCAATGGAAATCCAATTTATCAACCCATGGAGGTCTGGATTTGGAGTCACACTCAAAATTAAAGTGGAAAACCACACTACAGGCTGATCCAACTTTGATGTAATGTCCTTAAAACAAGTCAAAATGAGGCTCAGTAGTGTGTGTGGCCTCCACGTGCCTGTATGACCTCCCTACAATGCCTGGGCATGCTCCTGATGAGGTGGCGGATGGTCTCCTGAGGAATCTCCTCCCAGACCTGGACTAAAGCATCCGCCAACTCCTGGACAATCTGTGGTGCAACGTGGCGTTGGTGGATGGAGCGAGACATGATGTCCCAGATGTGCTCAATTGGATTCAGGTCTGGGGAACGGGCGGGCCAGTCCATAGCATCAATGCCTTCCTCTTGCAGGAACTGCTGACACACTCCAGCCACATGAGGTCTTGCATTGTCTTGCATTAGGAGGAACCCAGGGCCAACCACACCAGCATATGGTCTCACAAGGGGTCTGAGGATCTCATCTCGGTACCTAATGGCAGTCAGGCTACCTCTGGCGAGCACATGGAGGGCTGTGCAGCCCCCCAAAGAAATGCTACCCCACACCATGACTGACCCACCGCCAAACCGGTCATGCTGGAGGATGTTGCAGGCAGCAGAACGTTCTCCACGGCGTCTCCAGACTCTGTCACGTCTGTCACGTGCTCAGTGTGAACCTGCTTTCATCTGTGAAGAGCACAGGGCGCCAGTGGCGAATTTGCCAATCCTGGTGTTCTCTGGCAAATGCCAAACGTCCTGCACGGTGTTGGGCTGTAAGCACAACCCCCACCTGTGGACGTCGGGCCCTCATACCACCCTCATGGAGTCTGTTTCTGACCGTTTGAGCAGAAACATGCACATTTGTGGCCTGCAGGAGGTCATTTTGCAGGGCTCTGGCAGTGCTTCTCTTGCTCCTCCTTGCACAAAGGCGGAGGTAGCGGTCCTGCTGCTGGGTTGTTGCCCTCCTACGGCCTCCTCCACTTCTCCTGATGTACTGGCCTGTCTCCTGGTAGCGCCTCCATGCTCTGGACACTACGCTGACAGACACAGCAAACCTTCTTGCCACAGCTCGCATTGATGTGCCATCCTGGATGAGCTGCACTACCTGAGCCACTTGTGTGGGTTGTAGACTCCGTCTCACGCTATCACTAGAGTGAAAGCACCACCAGCATTCAAAAGTGACCAAAACATCAGCCAGGAAGCATAGGAACTGAGAAGTGGTCTGTGGTCCCCACCTGCAGAACCACTCCTTTATTGGGGGTGTCTTGCTAATTGCCTATAATTTCCACCTGTTGTCTATTCCATTTCCACAACAGCATGTGAAATGTATTGTCAATCAGTGTTGCTTCCTAAGTGGACAGTTTGATTTCACAGAAGTGTGATTGACTTGGAGTTACATTGTGTTGTTTAAGTGTTCCCTTTATTTTTTTGAGCAGTGTATATTATGTGGGAGGTTGTTGTTGAATAGTATGTCATACTCATATCGCAGACATATTTCTATTATCTGTTTCTGAAATTAACTTAAAAAAATTAACTTAAAACATTAAAGAATGACAATGAAATAACTGTATGTATTAGTCTAATTGAAAAATAACTTAAACGACATAAGTTATTTTTATGCATATACCATTATGAAAAGGTTATTTTGAATTCACAGAGTAGGTTTAGGCTAAGCTATGCTGAAGTTGTGAGTGTAGGATTATATATGCATGTTTGTAGCTAATACATGACACAGCAGCGAGTTTGCCTTGTTGTTGCACTCGTTTCCAGTATAAAGTGCAACGGGAGGGGCTTTGCGCGCGTCCTCTTCTAGCCAGGTAAATGATCTACAAGACACGCTGTACCTGCACTACAATACAGTAACACAATCACCAAACTAAGTGCCCAGTGAAAAATTGTCATAGGTTTCCGTTTTACTGTGGGTGTTCCACAGCTGTGCTATGAATTGTCATTCAAGTGCCCACTGCTTTTTTACTTGTATTATTACGTGATATTAATTGACCGTTATTTATATATTTTATTTCTCTCTGCATTATTGGGAAGGGCCCGTTAGTAATAATATCACAGTTAGTCTACACCTGTTGTTTACGAAGCATGTGACGAATGAAATTGGATTTGTCCAAGAGCTGGGCGCAAAAGCAAGGCATTGCCAGAGGTAGAGGTAGCCGCAAGCAGTGCGACTGGACTTCAATCATGCGCACAGCTCTGCACTCTGCGCTCTCTGACATTATAGTGGCGTGTTGCCTAATAGAAACGTGAACCACGAACTTTTGCCCTCTCTTGTGTGATGAGAAACAAATAAAGAACCACAGAGAAGTGACCATGTTTTCGCAAAATCCGTTAAGTAGCCTTAGTAAATATGTTTCGAAGCCGTCAGTCGTGGGACAGGTGGAGGTTTGTATGGTTGAATGTCAGTCGCCTTGCGCGGTTAGGACAGCTGTACCAGACGGACAAACCGCAGACCATGGGAGGGTAGCAAATCAGGCTGATCTGAAGGTAAGAAGAAACCGGTTAGTTAGTGTTTAACTGTTTAAATGTATATTCCAATTTTAGATATACATGTATGGTGTTATACTGCTCACAAAAATTCTGAATTTATTTATAAATTCTGAATTGATGTATTTGAAATCAGTGAAAATATTGTTTTGAGTCACGACAGTCAGACCATGTTGTGAGTCCATATCACATCTATCCCTTGACCCTTTGGTTTGAGGTTACTACTGTACATAGAGAGCTCTCTCTCTCTCT
Source organism: Salmo salar (assembly GCF_965601325.2). Lineage (NCBI taxonomy): Eukaryota > Metazoa > Chordata > Actinopteri > Salmoniformes > Salmonidae > Salmo > Salmo salar. Next base: position 80,359,916 of record NC_138306.1, on the reverse strand, counting down.
CTCCGTTGACGTTCCCATCAACAAACATGGAGTATCTTAGTATTTGTTTAACAGACAGTGTGAGCTGTGGCTTTCCTCATAGGACATACAGTAATGTAGGCTAATCTACAGTAATGTAGGCTAATATACAGTAATGCATTTTTTTTTGTAAAAAATGTATTGCCCACATGTGACACAAGGTCAGGAGTTCATATTGATCAGATGAGGTGGTGTTATTTCTTATTGTATGGTAAACTGTAGTTTTACCATATTAAAAAATGGCATCGGTGGTGTTCACAATGACTGCCAATGCACCGAATGCTCCCTGGCCTCTCCTCTCCTCCTCTTAGCCTGGGTGTCAGATCCAGATGAGCGTTGACTCTAAGCAGAGTCACATTGTTACCGTGTGAGCAGGGTTACTTATGGTCACGTGGTCCTGGAGCTTCTAGTAATGCATGGGGATTTCAACACCTTTGTTTTACACCAGCAGTCTCTGGTCTGTGTGCTCCATCCTCATACACTGGATGACCAGAAGTACTGTACTTTCTAGGCACTAAAGCCATTTTAACCAGAACCACAACCCTGATATTAAAGCCACACTCCTCCACCTCCACTCCAGAGGGGGCCACTAACAATGTTGATACTGGAGAATTCATTGTGAAGCAGTGGTGACCTAACTTGTCCTCTGCTTCAAGCCTTTTTAAGGGGCAGTCACAAATCTAACTCAAGATTTCAATGAGCTGATTGCAATCAGCTTTTAATGGCATCCAGTATTTAAAGGGCTATAAAAAACTTTGCTGCTTTCGACTTCTGAAAACACTGAGACTACATATAACTGATATGATCAAGTATGTGCATCTCAAACCTTTCTCTCTTGCTCTCGTCCTCTACCTCTCTGACCCTCTCTTAAGGAGAAGATGTGTCCCTGTGAGGCCTGGTGTTCCCAGAAGCGGACCTATGAGAACCTGGCCTACGAGCCTGGGAGTCAGAGTGAGCTCTACCCCCAACCTAAGGCCCTCTCCCGGGCTGTTTTCCAGCTCTCTGGCCTCACCCCCAAGTCCTCCATCCAGGCCATCGAGGGCCACGTCGCTAGCCTGAAGGGAGTGGTGTCTGTCAACTTCTCTGTGGCCAGTGGCCTGGCTCAGGTGGACTATAACGCATCATCTATCTCTACCAGGGAGTTATCCCTGGAGATCCAGGCCATGGGCTACGGCGTCGTGGACGTGGCTGGGGAAGAGGTGACTAAGATCGGGGAGACGGAGACCCCAGAGTCCCTGACGAGGATCAGGGTGAAGGGTATGACGTGCCAGTCCTGTGTGCGCTCCATCGAGGGACGGATAGGAACTCTGCCTGGGGTTCTGCACATCAAGGTGTCTCTGAGCGATCAGGAGGCAGTAGTACGATTTCAGCCCCACACAGTGACATCTGAGGAGGTAAAGGAACAGATTGAGAACATGGGATTTGGTGCGACTCTTACGAACAAAGACACAAGTATAGATTGTGGGCAAGGGGAGACACATGTGTCATCCTCCATCTTGGATTCACTGACTCAGACGTCTGTCATTGGGATTGTAGGGATGACCTGTAATTCATGTGTCCAGTCCATTGAGGGGAAAATCTCTGAGATGACTGGGGTGTGTTCTATAGAGGTGTCATTAAAGGAGGAACAGGGGACCGTCACCTTTGACCCCAGTCTGACTCAGCCAGAGGAACTAAGGGCAGCCATTGAAGACATGGGATTTGATGCTTCACTCATAGGTATGCTTAATTGTTTATTTCACCTTAGAAATTGAACAAAAATCACAACTACACTTTTATAATCAGACATTTCATTCATGTAATATGGGGAGGGGGGCTCAACTGAGTAAGTACATTGTTGTACAGAATGCAGAGAAATGGATTACTTCAACATTCCAAACTCACCAAATTGGCAGTCTCGCAGCGGTGGGCATACAGTAATACTGCTTTCAATGGACAATGCTGTTCAAAGCATTCCATTTCCATCCAGCCTTGCTATTGGTGGAGAGTAGGCAGCACTTGGGCACAGGTCTCCTTAGAAACGAGACAAGTGTGCTTTCTAGTGTGGCATCAAGTGTTCTTGAATTACCCAGACTTGGGGCCAGTAAAACAAGCTTATAAACGGATTATGAAACGGTTTGGTTCTTTTCTGTCACCCCCCCTTTACACTGAAAGCACTCTCTCTCCATCCATGCATAACCCATCCAACCAACGGTCTTGTTAATATGCTGTGTTCTTTTCTCCTGAAGAATCTGCTTCTGCAGAAACTCTACCAACCCCTCCCCTTCAAAGACCAAAGACTCCCCTTTCCCCCCACTCCCCCAGAATGGCTCACAGTAGCTCTGGCTCTACCAAGACTTCCATTAATGGTAGCTCTGGCTCTACCGAGACTTCCATTAAAGGTAGCTCTGGCTCTACCAAGACTTCCATTAAAGGTAGCTCTGGCTCTACCAAGACTTCCGTTAACGGTAGCTCTGGCTCTACCAAGACTTCCATTAACGGTAGCTCTGGCTCTACCAAGACTTCCATTAACGGTAGCTCTGGCTCTACCAAGATGGCCACTGCCGGTGAGGAGGGGAAGGTTCAGAAGTGCTTCATCCGTGTGACAGGCATGACCTGTGCCTCCTGTGTGGCCAACATTGAGAGGAACTTAGTCAAACACAGAGGTGGGTGATGTTATCCTTTAGGTCACTGTCATTACCCATAGAGTCACTAAGCAAAATGCTTGACCTGGCAGTACAGTTTCTATCATGAGGATAAACAAGTATTTTGTGGTGATGCCACTTTCCCTGGTTAGGGGTTAACTGCACAACATTGTGTGTGGTGTGTGTGTGTGTTCCAGGTGTCATCTCAGTGCTGGTTGCCCTCATGGCTGGTAAGGCGGAGGTGAAGTATGACCCTGGTATTGTTGATGCCAAGCGGATAACACAGCTCATAGAGGGTCTAGGCTTCGGTGCCACACTGATAGAGGACAACGCTGTTATGGACGGGAAACTGGACCTCTCTGTGAGTCCTCTCATTGGCTCAGAAAACATGGAGAAAGAAGAAATACATTTCTATGCTTGGCTAAATATATTTCTATGCTTGGCTAAATACATTTCTATGCTTGGCTAAATACATTTCTATGCTTGGCTAAATACATTTCTATGCTTGGCTAAATACATTTCTATGCTTGGCTAAATACATTTCTATGCTTGGCTAAATACATTTCTATGCTTGGCTAAATACATTTCTATGCTTGGCTAAATATATTTCTATGCTTGGCTAAATACATTTCTATGCTTGGCTAAATATATTTCTATGCTTGGCTAAATATATTTCTATGCTTGGCTAAATACATTTCTATGCTTGGCTAAATACATTTTCTTTGATGTTTAGTCCAGTCCTACATTGGGCCAACGTATTGTCTGGTACAGCTGCATTCAGTTTCAATTTGTTTCGCTCATCTCATGTGTAGGTAACTGGGATGACATGTGCGTCGTGTGTCCATAACATTGAGTCCAAACTCACCAGGACCAAAGGGATTCTAGAAGCCTCAGTTGCACTGGCAACCAACAAAGCCCAGATCAAGTTTGACCCAGAAGTGCTTGGTGCTCGTGACATCATCAGAATGATTGAGGTAGCTAGCTATAACTTGACTTTGCTGTTATGTCTCTTTACATTTCGTTGCTGAATTGTTTTCCATCACGAACATCTTGTAATTGTTTTGATCACCTATATATTCACATTGTGCAGTTACAGTGTTGGTACATATTCTTACACATACTTACAACTGTAATAACTCTGTCTGTGACAGGGACTGGGCTTTGGGGCGTCTCTAATGAAAGCTGAAGGCTTTGGGAACAACCTGGATCATGGGGAGGAGATTCAACAGCAAGTATCTGTTTTGGTCGTCTGTAGATTCTGACTGGAGATACGTGTTCTTGAATCAACCTTGAAATGTTTTAACACACTCTCCTCTCTGCATGCGTCCTGCGTGTGTGTGTGTTCCAGGTGGAAGAACTCCTTCCTGTTCAGTCTGGTGTTTGGGGTGCCAGTGATGGGCTTGATGATCTACATGATGGTGATGGACAGTCAGCACGGGGAACATGGTGGCTCTATGCCCGAGGAGCAGAACCTTCTCCCAGGCCTCTCCCTCCTCAACCTGGCCTTCTTCCTTCTCTGTACACCTGTCCAGGTATAATAAGACCCTACCAAGCCCTGATACTGGCCCAGTCTCAATACTGTATAAGTGTCTTTGACCCCCAGATACTATAAGACCCTACCAAGCCCTGATACTGGCCCAGTCTCAGTACTGTGGAAGTGTCTTTGACCCCCAGATACAATAGGACCCTACCAAGCCCTGATACTGGCCCAGTCTCAGTACTGTAGAAGTGTCTTTGACCCCCAGATACTATAAGACCCTACCAGGCCCTGCTACTGGCCCAGTCTCAGTACTGTGGAAGTGTCTTTCACCCCCAGATACAATAGGACCCTTACCAAGCCCTGATACTGGCCCAGTCTCAGTACTGTGGAAGTGTCTTTGACCCCCAGATACAATAGGACCCTACCAGGCCCTGATACTGATTATCTACTGTATGTAGTAGTCCATTATATAATACCTGTAAGTCACATTTCTCTCTCGCTCTTTCTCTTCATACCTCTCTTTCTCAATCTCTCTCTGTCTCTCGCTCTCTCTCTCCTCCTCTTTCCCTCCCCCACATCCTACTCCTCCGTCAGATCTTCGGGGGTCGTTATTTCTACATCCAGGCGTACCGCTCGTTGAGACACCGCACGGCTAACATGGACGTCCTCATTGTCCTGGCAACCTCCATCGCCTACATCTACTCAGTTGTGGTCCTCATCGTGGCGATGGCTGAGAGAGCCAATCAGAGCCCTGTCACCTTCTTTGACACCCCGCCCATGCTCTTCGTCTTCATCGCCCTGGGCCGGTGGCTGGAGCACATAGCAAAGGTACGGCTATTCTACCCTACTCTATTCTACTCTACTCTATTCTATTATGCTATATTCTACTCTATTCCATTCTATTATATTCTATTCAATTGTATTCTACTCTACTCTGCTCTATTCCATTCTACTCTATTCCATTCTATTATATTCTACTCAATTGTATTCCACTCTACTCTGCTCTATTCAATTCTACTCTATTCCATTCTACTCTACTCTATTCTACTGTACTCTATTCCATTATACTCTATTCCATTCTACTGTACTCTATTATATTCTACTCTATTCCATTCTACTCTACTCTGTTCTACTCTACTCTATTCCATTATACTCTACTCACCTCTATTCTACTGTACTCTATTCCATTCTACTCTATTCTATTCTACTCTACTCTACTCTGTTCTACTCTACTCTGTTCTTCTCTACTCAATTGTATTCTACTCTACTCTATTCCATTCTATTCTACTCTACTCTATTCTATTCTGCTGTACTCTATTCCATGATACTTTACTCTATTCCATTCTATTATATTCTGCTCTATTCTACTCTACTCTACTCTGTTCTACTCTACTCTACTCTACTCAATTCTAGTGTTTCCCCTACAATTAATTATATGGGTTGCATTCCACTTTTGGCAAGTCCTTTTGGTTGGAAGTACTTCTGTTGCTCTCAGCTTTATGGATGGTTGATCACCAGGGGGTTATTCTAGGTCATATCTGATCAGTTTTTGTGGCATTTATGGTCATATGATTATGTGTATATTATGGTGTCAGTGTGGGAAAGCAATCACCAGACTACAGGCTGAAGGCTTACGCTGAGGTCGGCTGGTAATTCCCAGGTCTAATCAACACCCACTCACGTCATTGTCTCTGTCTGTGTTTCCTGTTCCTGTTCTGCAGAGCAAGACATCTGAAGCATTGGCCAAGCTGATGTCACTGCAGGCTACTGATGCCACTGTGGTCACGTTAGGTCCTGACCACTCCATCCTCAGGTGAATCCAAACCCAGCTCCATTTTCCCACAGTGAACACTTGTGGAAAAATACCTTTATTTTAGGTGATGTTTATTTTTTTATTGGCCTCATATAATCAAACCTGCCTTAGCCATGATTTCTTTACAGTCTGTTTATAGCTGTGTCCATAAACTGTTTTGAGAATATTTCACCACAATAAATCCGTACTGTGTCTGTGCTGTGTGCGTACGTGCGCGTGTGTGTGTCTGTGCTGTGTGCGTACGTGCGCATGTGTGTGTCTGTGCTGTGTGTGTCAGTGAGGAGCAGGTGTCAGTGGAGCTGGTCCAGAGAGGAGACATAGTGAAGGTGGTGCCTGGGGGAAAGTTCCCCGTGGACGGGAAGGTGATCGAGGGAAGCTCCATGGCAGATGAGTCCCTCATCACAGGTAAGAGCCGTTTTGTTGGGGAGCCAATGGGCCATAGTGGTTTTCTGTCATTATGGTCCTTTTGTGGTCTATTGGTGATTGGCTGTGTTGTAGTGAAGGGTAAAGGCATGTAAATGCACCTTTTTTTAATTTAACACTAGCAAAATACCACTAAATGACCCACCAAGCGTGGAAAAATGAATTGAAAATATAGGTAGCATTACTTTATTCACCTCTAAAGGCGATCAGCGTTGACCTACTTATTTTCTTAACACTACATCACTTGTAGTCATTGTGGTCATTTAGTAGTCTATATCAGTGGTTGCTGGTAGTCACTGTGGTTCTGTGGTGGTCTACCATGACTGATGGGGTGGTCAATGTTCTCTCTGTGGTCAGGTGAGCCCATGCCTGTGAGTAAGAAGCCCGGCAGTTCAGTCATAGCTGGCTCCATCAACGCCCATGGATCTCTACTGGTGCAGGCCACCCACGTAGGAGCAGACACCACCCTCTGTCAGATAGTCAAACTAGTGGAGGAGGCACAGACATCCAAGGTAAACAAACCACTGTATGGCCAAGGTCAAGACTGGACGTCTTTGATTGTAAGCTACAGCTACCTGTGGAAGTTACAATATAATCAGTTGTTGATTATATTTTCTAAGTATCTGAAACATCTCTTGCTGGACTAGGCCCCCATCCAGCAGTTTGCAGACAGACTGAGTGGCTACTTTGTACCCTTCATAGTCATTGCCTCAGTGCTAACACTGCTGGTCTGGCTGGTGATTGGCTTTGTCGACTTCCACGTTGTGAAGGAGTACTTTCCTGTGAGTAACCACAAGAGCTTATCAAACTCATAAGAAAGCCTTATGGCATTGATGTACTTTCTGAATGAAGAGATCAGTCCTGAATGTTTGTAGTGTTTGTGTGTGTGTTTCTGTTTGTGTGTTTCAACCTCACAGGGTTACGATGAGAACATCCCCAAGACAGATGTTATTGTCCGCTTCGCCTTCCAGGCCTCCATCACAGTCCTGTCCATCGCCTGCCCCTGCTCTCTGGGCCTGGCGACCCCGACAGCTGTCATGGTGGGCACGGGGGTCGGAGCCCAGAACGGCATCCTCATCAAGGGAGGGGAACCGCTGGAGATGGCCCACAAGGCAATGCACCTCTATTTACTTCCTCCCAACTGAAACATACTTCCTGTAAACTTCCAGTGTTTTCCAAACTGTAGTGTGGGCCGGGTACAGGGTAGAGTCGGTTATGGGGACTTAGTGTGAAGCTGTACATGTATGATGGGCAGTTTCCACTGCTCTAACCCTAAAAGCCACAGCTAAAGCTGCCACCAGTAACACAGAAAGAAAATGACAGTGTTTTCCGCTCCCTCCTTTCCTCCCATTCAGATCGGTGCGGTGATGTTTGATAAGACGGGCACCATCACTAACGGCGTCCCGCGGGTGACGAGGGTGTTGGTGCTGTGGGAGAGGGCACGGCTGCCCCTGCGTAAGGTCCTGGCGCTGGTGGGCACAGCGGAGGCCAGCAGTGAACACCCACTGGGGATGGCTGTGGCCAAGCACTGCAAAGAGGTGAGGGTATTTAATTGATATCTACCAGGTATCTGTGCTTTAGCCGCTGTATAAACACAGACAAGGTCATTCTATCCACTTAACCCTGGAATTATTCTCCAGGTCGTTGATATAAATAAGAATGAATGTTCAGTCAACTTACCTAGTGAAGTAAGGGCTCAATATAATGAAATAAACAACTAGTGTGAGCTTGCGTGCGCCTGTCCGTATGTATATCAGGAGCTGGAGACAGATGTTCTGGGTTCCTGTAAGGACTTCCAGTCGGTGCCAGGCTGTGGGATCAGCTGTAAGGTGTCTAACATTGAGGAGGTACTGCTGGAGGGTGACCAGGACTCCTGCCATACCCAGGTCACACTGCAGGGGGCCACGACTGATGAGAGCAGCCTGGTCGGCGATACTGTGTCAGTGTCAGGTCAGTGTTGCTTTACACGGTTTTTACCCCTTTACTTTGTGGTCGTACTCATGATGTACAGTACCAGTCAAAAGTTTGGACACACCTACTCATTTAAAGGTTTTTCTTAATTTTTACTATTTTCTGCATTGTAGAATAATAGTGAAGACATCAAAACTATGAAATAACATGTAGTTACCAAAAAAGTGTTAAACAAATCAAAATATATTTTAGATTTTTCAAAGTAGCCACCCTTTGCCTTGATGACAGCTTTGCACACTCTCAGCATTCTCTCAACTAGCTTCATGAGGAATGCTTTTTCAACAGTCTTGAAGGAGTTCCCACATATGCTGAGCACTTGTTGACTGCTTTTCCTTCACTCTGCAGTCCAACTCATTCCAAACCATCTCAATTGGATTGAGGTCAGGTGACTGTGGAAGCCAGGTCATCTGATGCAGTACTCCATCACTCTCCTTCTTGGTCAAATAGCCCTTACACAGCCTGGAGGTGTGTGTTGGGTCATTGTCCTGTTGAAAAACAAATGATAGTCCCACTAAGCACAAATCAGATGGGCTGGCATATCGCTGCAGAATGCTGTGGTAGCCATGCTGGTTAAGTGTGCCTTGAATTCTAAATAAATCACTGACAGTGTCACCAGCAAAGCACCTTCACACCTCCTCCTCCACGGTGGGAACCACACATGCAGAGATCATTGCTCATGTTTCTTGGCCCAAGCAAGTCTCTTCTTCTTATATGTGTCCTTTAGTGGTGGTTTCTTTGCGGCAATTCAACCATGAAGGCCTGATTCACACAGTCTCCTCTGAACAGTTGAAGTTGAGATGTGTTTGTTACTTGAACTCTGTGACGCATTTATTATCACATTTATCCAGAGAGGGTGTAAATGGTCCAGAATGGCAGGCAGTCTCAGGGTCAGGGCAGGCAGGGGTCAATAATCCAGAACGGTGGGGTAAGGTCCAAAACGGCATGCAGTCTCAGGGCAGACAGAACGGTCAAAACCGGGAAGGACTAGAAAACAGGAGCAAAACAAACTGGCAACAGACAAAAAGGTATAAATACACAGGGGATAATGGGGAAGATGGGCGACACCTGGAGGGGGGTGGAGACAAGCACAAAGACAGGTTAAATAGATCAGGGTGTGACAGGTGGACTGTCATTTCTCTTTGCTTATTTCCACTGTTCTTGCCATAATATGGACTTGGTCTTTTACCAAATATGGCTATCTTCTGTATACCACACCTACCTTGTCACAACACAACTGATTGGCTCAAACGCATTAAGATGGAAAGAAATTACACAAATTAGCTTTTAACAAGGCACACCTGTTAATTGAAATGCATTCCAGGTGACTACCTCATGAAGCTGGTTGAGAGAATGCCAAGAGTGTGCAAAGCTGTCATCAAGGCAAAGGGTGGCTACTTTGAAGAATCTCAAATATAAAATATATTTTGATTTGTTTAACACTTTTTTTGGTTACTACATGATTCCATATATGTTATTTCATAGTTTTGATATCTTCACTATTATTCTACAATGTAGAAGGTTGTCTAGCCTTGAAGTCCACTCCATTGCTAATGATGTTTTGTGTGTTGTCCAGGTGCCTCTGCTAGCCCCTCCTATTCGGTCCTGATTGGGAACAGAGAGTGGATAAGGCGGAACGGGCTTCATGTAGGAGCTGACGTGGATGACGCCATGTCCAGCCACGAGACCAAGGGGCAGACAGCCATCCTGGTAGCTATAGATGGTACAGTCTCAGTCCAATGACAGACATTTACATTTGAGTCATTTAGCAGATGCTCTTATCCAGAGAGATTTACAGTTAGTGCATTCATCTTAAGATAGCGAGGTGGGACAACCACACATCAGTCATAGTAAGTACATTTTTCCTTGATAAAGTAGCTACCAGCAGAGTCAGTGCTGGTAAGGGGAAGTGCGAATGTTAGTTCACGAAAGGTATAGTTTATTTTATTTTTTGGGGGGTCCAACAGAGGAAAAGCCTTCACATCCCACTGGGTCAGATTATAGACACATATTGTAATAGTCCTGAACTGTCTCTCAACAGTGGTTTATCTATGACCCTCAGGACTGTGTCCTACTCCAACAGTGGTTTATCTATGACCCTCAGGACTGTGTCCTACTCCAACAGTGGTTTATCTATGACCCTCAGGACTGTGTCCTACTCCAACAGTGGTTTATCTATGACCCTCAGGACTGTGTCCTTCTCCAACAGTGGTTTATCTATGACCCTCAGGACTGTGTCCTACTCCAACAGTGGTTTATCTATGACCCTCAGGACTGGGTCCTACTCCAACAGTGGTTTATCTATGACCCTCAGGACTGTGTCCTACTCCAACAGTGGTTTATCTATGACCCTCAGGACTGTGTCCTACTCCAACAGTGGTTTATCTATGACCCTCAGGACTGTCCTACTCCAACAGTGGTTTATCTATGACCCTCAGGACTGTCCTACTCCAACAGTGGTTTATCTATGACCCTCAGGACTGTGTCCTACTCCAACAGTGGTTTATCTATGACCCTCAGGACTGTGTCCTACTCCAACAGTGGTTTATCTATGACCCTCAGGACTGTCCTACTCCAACAGTGGTTTATCTATGACCCTCAGGACTGTGTCCTACTCCAACAGTGGTTTATCTATGACCCTCAGGACTGTGTCCTACTCCAACAGTGGTTTATCTATGACCCTCAGGACTGTCCTACTCCAACAGTGGTTTATCTATGACCCTCAGGACTGTGTCCTACTCCAACAGTGGTTTATCTATGACCCTCAGGACTGTGTCCTACTCCAACAGTGGTTTATCTATGACCCTCAGGACTGTGTCCTACTCCAACAGTGGTTTATCTATGACCCTCAGGACTGTGTCCTACTCCAACAGTGGTTTATCTATGACCCTCAGGACTGGGTCCTACTCCAACAGTGGTTTATCTATGACCCTCAGGACTGGGTCCTACTCCAACAGTGGTTTATCTATGAGGTACATACACTGAACATGGGATATGTTTCAATCCCCTACATCAACCTCAGCGTTCCGTGTCGTGGACATGTTCCATCTCCTCTTCCTATGCCCTAGGTGTACTGTGTGCCATGCTGGCCATAGCAGACACAGTGAAGACAGAGTCTGCCCTGGCTGTCCATACTTTACTCAGCATGGGGATAGAGGTGGTCATGATCACTGGGGACAACAGACGTACTGCTAAGGCTATAGCCACACAGGTAAGAGAAAGAGAGACCGCATGCACGTGCAGCACATGGGGATGTGGGAAACTTACTCCTCAGCCTGAAGGGTCGCCACTTATGCCGCCAAATTGTACATTTTATGGTGGCGCCGCCTGGTAAGACTCTGGGAGGGGGGTCACGTGTGCTAGCAAGACAGAGGTCCTGGGTTCGAGTCTTGGTGTGAGCTGAATTGGGAGGAAGTGGTACTCGCTAAGCAAGCAGCGTGGCGTTCGTTACACAGACACACGTCTGAATTGTGTCTGTCCCTCCTCCAGGTGGGCATCAGGAAGGTATTTGCGGAGGTGCTGCCGTCCCACAAGGTGGCCAAGGTGCAGGAGCTGCAGGAGAGGGGTCTGAGGGTGGCCATGGTGGGTGACGGGGTCAACGACTCGCCCGCCCTCGCCCGCGCCGACGTGGGCATCGCCATAGGGACGGGCACAGACGTGGCCATAGAGGCAGCTGACGTGGTGCTGATCAGGGTGAGGAGCAGAGTGGGGTGTGGTTGGGATGTTAACTACATACTAGTTACTTGTGTTGTGATATACTTGAAAAGGAGAGATGAGGTCTACTGGCTGTATTTTCTGTCCCAAAGGAACTTGAGTTATTTGAGTTGTTTCTCCTTTCTATGTAGAATGATCTGTTAGACGTGGTGGCCTGTATTGAGCTGTCCAAGAAGACTGTTCAGAGGATACGCATCAACTTTGTCTTCGCTCTCATCTACAACCTGGTAGGGATTCCCATCGCCGCAGGTGAGTAACAAATCCTATTGTATTAGTCGCATACACATATTTAGCAGATGTTATTGCGAGTGTAGCAAAATGCTTGTGATCCTAGCACCAACAGTGCAGTTGTGTGTGTGTGTGTGTGTGTGTGTGTGTGTGTGTGTGTAGTAAAGCTGGGTTGCACTGTACCCCTCCAGGTGTGTTTCTGCCCGCTGGTCTGGTCCTACAGCCATGGATGGGTTCAGCAGCTATGGCGGCTTCCTCTGTGTCTGTGGTCATCTCTTCCCTGCTGTTAAAACTGTGAGTGTATGCTTCTGCCTCTCTGTCTGTCCGTCCTTCCATCTATCTCCCTGTCTGTTGGGGATTTTGCTGTGTATTTATTTCAACCAATCAAACTTGCCCTCCTAGATGTTTTGCATACTTTTCAACATCCCAGATGGGAACTTTTACTGGACGTCATGCAAGCATTTTTATACCACTTTTCATGCACCAAAATCTCAATCTCTTCACTGTAAACTCGGTCCATTGAGAAGCATTTCCATAGTAACCCGAGTAAAGCAGCGTGTGCCTGTAGAACAGCCCAGGGCACTGTGTCCAGAGTGTCTCTGTTGCAGCAGCCCACTCACTGAACACTACACAGACTGAACACAGTGCACTTTGACCTCTCAGCTGTATCTAGTTAACTATTTGGAACCATTCCAACTCCCTCTTTATTTATGGCAAACAATGTAAATGTCTCAATCTTTCTCTCCTTTTCTGTTCCTTACATGCCACATGTTTTTATGTCATGTTTGTCTTCTCACTCACATGTTATTCTGCCTATGTTAACACGCCACTTGTCCGTTTCAGGTCAAATCTCTGTCTCTTCACTTTTCTCTCCATCCTCCTCATACTCGCTCTCTCGTTTACTCGTTCAAATATTTTTTATTGAACACACACAAGAATGGTGTATAGGTATAAAAGACAAGTATGCAATTCTTATCTAAATATAAAAGAGCAGACAGAAACAACAAGACCCAGAGTTCTGGGTATAAAACAAATATTACAAAACAAGACATACAGAACAAGGACAGGCAGAAAGAAAGAGGGTAGATGTCACCCCCCCAACCCCCCCACCCCATCCCCCCCCTATTCCCCTCCCAACTGCTCAGGTGGCGGGGCAAGCACATGCTGCCCAAAGGTAGATTAAAATATTACAATTGAGAATGCGTTAAAATGTACAAATTCACAGCGCCGACTGGTCTAAGTAAGAGAGGAAAGGCTGCCAGATTTGATCAAATGTTGATCATTTATTGTTCAGAATATATCTAGTTCTTTCTAAGTGTACAGTGTTTGCCAATTCGCTAAGACATCATTTGGTAGAGGGAGCTTCCCTCCTTTCGCTCTCTCGTTTACTAAAACTGACCTCAGTCCTCTTCTGCTTCTGCCTGCTCCAGGTATAAGAAGACGTCAATCGAGACGTATGAGTTCCGGGCCCAGGGGAACATGAAGAGCCTGAGCCCCAGCCAGGTGAGCACCCACGTGGGTCTGGACGACCGGCGACGCACCCCTCCCTCCCGCCGCGGGGCCTGGGAGCGCCTGAGCCAGGGCAGCCGCCTCTCCCTGCCCATCTCCCTCTCCAGCCAGCCGGCCAGCCAAGGTCCATCCACCCCCTCTCTCCAGGACCGCTGCTCCCTGCTGGACCACGAAAAGGAAGTGGGCCTCGTAGTGTAGCAAGGTGCCAGGTAGAGGAGATTATGTCGAAAGGGAAACTACCTGTCCTATGGAAACCATCTGATGGAAAGGTCCAAGGGTAACTGTCCACATTCCTTAGTCTCATCCTCTTCATGTCAATTACATGTATTTTAATATTTGACTGAACGATAACTGAGAAATTAATCAATACCTAGGAATTAATCATTCACAAAGTTACTTTCTTTTAAATCTTTCAAGACACTTTTTATCACAAGCGATTTAACAATATGGCTCTTCAGTTTACATTATGAGGAAATGTTACTCGTTGTGAACTTTTTTTAGGGGGATTGTCATGTGCCCACCTATTTAGTCTGTTTTGAGTTTGTTCTAATGATTCATTTGTCTCTCCTTTGTCCCTGTAGTCCAAATATATTTCAGTAAAATCCACCAAGGTTTCTGCTTTGTACTTCCCTTGACTTGCTTGCGTAGCCAATCTCATCAAGCATTTCCAAAAAATCTCAAACAACATGTGCATGTAGGCCTGTAAGTAGGCCATATGTGTATAATCACCTTCTAAATTCAAAGCATCGTGTTTTGTAGAACCTCATCGGAAAGACGTTTACTACATCTTCAGAGCTAAAGATACACATCATTCTGTGTCAGTGAGAGAATGGATCATTCATGTTGCATGGCCTGTCATGTCTTCACACTAGTGGTAGTAGATGGTGAGGACAGGGAATAGGTTACACCCCTGAAGTCCCCTAGGGTGCATCTCAATAGTCTGCATTGACTTCCTCAACTGTCTGTCATTTGACTTACATGAGAGAACTGCAGTGAATTTGGATCCTTGTAAGATGTGATTTCCCCTCACCTTTACAAAGTTCAGGGTAAGGGAGTGGGGCTACCAATCACTGTCTACCTTGCTTGATAATGAGGTCCACAAAATGCGCTCATCTTTCATTCAGTAAACTGAGAAGGCTTCTTCTGCTATTAAACTTGTATGTCTATTTCTAAATTATGTTACATAACTGGTGGGCGGGCAGCTGTGGGTGGTGGGTGGGCAGCTGTGGGTGGTGGGTGGGCAGCTGTAGGTAGCCTGCGAGAAGAAAAAACAGGATTTTAGGCGCAACATTCAGAGAAATGTATTTGCACAATATTCCTCCTATTCATGAAAACATTGCAGTCGCCCATGCAGTTGTTTTAATTAACTACTCTGCGGGGACGCGGGAGGGCGAGACTCTCCCTGATAAAGGAGAGGGGCTCAAGAATACAGTTTCACAGAAGATGCTCAACTGAAAGCGTCTCCTAGTTCCACTTGTTCTGTTGTGCACCGATTAAAAAAACAACTTTACACACGTTGTCGCAGACTATTTCAGGAAGGCTAGAAGGTAAGTCGTTGTGAATTGGTGGAGTTTTTATATTATTAACAAGTATTTGCAGAGAATGAAAAATGTTCTATCTAAACTGTAGGCTAACCTTTTTGTCTCTGCGTTGACATAATTGACCATCCAAGTCATTTGATAAAGCTTTTGTGCTTATTTCAGTTGGATGTGCATGGTTACCACTTTTCCAGTACGGTCTACCTCTGTTTCCTGGTCAGTGTGGATGCAAAATAATGTTCAGGTGGATATTAGGTTCTAGGTGACTGTAAGGGAATTCTGCTCTATGCACACAAGAGACCACAGGAAAACTTCTTTGATCAGAGGTTTTGTTTAATAAGGATTGCAACCCGGAGTACACATTTACAGCAATTTGCAAGCAAGACACTCAGTTCTAAAGATATTTTCCCTTTTTATCCCCTACTATAGTTCACCCCGTCCAGGGTGATGTCCATTAACTTTAATACCATATAAGCTCATAATTTTCACTCCACTGGGCGGAGTTCAGTTTATTGTGTTATTGGTAGTTAGTTTCCCAATCCTTCTTCCTCTTATTGCTATCATGTGCTAGCAGAAGTAAGACTGGAATAGCATCAACAGAAACTGGCTTAGTTCCCTTTATCTATCTGTTACCAACAGTATAGTTCAACACACAGGCTTGTACAATTGACCTCTTAATGCTTGTAATGTGTCGACACTGATCCTTAATCTCAAGCTAAAGCAAAACATCAAGCATTGTACTTTTGTAATTACAGGTGTTCTTAAGTAACAGTTCATACATAGTATGTCTTTTCCACACCCAAGCGTCTTCCTATAATGTACAGATATTATAAAATTCCTTACAGTGACCTGTGTAGAATTCATCATGACTGGTGTGGCGAAGGCATGTCATCACTGTCTGTCTAAAATGGCCAGTAATGGTGAGTGAGTCACACACAAACACACACAATGTATTCAAAAACATTAATTAACATGAAGGAACTGAATTGCACTGATTTCATGGATAAAATGTGGATCCTCTGTAGCTGCACTCGCAACGCCATGATAGTGGGTTTGATTCCAGCGACCATGACTGTCAGTTGCTTTGGATAAAAGCATCTGCTAAATGGCATATATTATTATATATATTAAAATAGAGTTGGTGATCACTTTATTAGCACTTCAGATATGGGTACTTTCCCTCTAATCAATAGACTCTGTTAAGACCTGCTAAGTACCATAGGCTAAATCTGTTAAGACCTGCTAAGTACCAGAGGCTAAATCTGTTAAGACCTGCTAAGTACCATAGGCTAAATCTGTTAAGACCTGCTAAGTACCAGAGGCCAAATCTGTTAAGACCTGCTAAGTACCAGAGGCTAAATCTGTTAAGACCTGCTAAGTACCATAGGCTAAATCTGTTAAGACCTGCTAAGTACCAGAGGCTAAATCTGTTAAGACCTGCTAAGTACCATAGGCTAAATCTGTTAAGACCTGCTAAGTACCAGAGGCCAAATCTGTTAAGACCTGCTAAGTACCAGAGGCTAAATCTGTTAAGACCTGCTAAGTACCAGATAATTCTGAGTTTTTGATGTTTTGATGTTTGTTTTTTACACCACTGGTTTCTGAGTCCAAGTCAAGACCGAGTAAAAATGTATCCGAGACCGAGACAAGACCGAGACACTCAATATGTGGTCTCGTGACCGGACTCATCTGGAGTAGGCCTGCTACAACACTGGATAGTGGTAATGGTAGTTTAATAAGAGGTTAGATTCAGTGTCAGAAAATGTTCATGTCATCAAGAGGCAATTGATTTTGCAGCAGTCAAAGTGCATACAGAGGAGGCCACATATTAAAATGGAAAACACAACAACAACAGAAAGAAAAGCTACGTACTTGTTTGAGTGGAGCTGGTTAATGCTTTGCATGTATTTTTCTGGACAGATTTATAACGGTTTCTTTTTCTCTAGCCTACTTTGTGGTGGGACTTCTGTTCTTTCTTGCCGTTCCTCTCACCATGGCGTTTGTAGGTAAGACCATGTAATTATAAATTACAATACTAGAATGGACATGAACCTTGTTATGATTGATGGGATAAAGGTCAGCCATTTTGGTCAGGGAGTTTGTTAGCCAGGGTGATAAGATAATGTGTTAAAAGAAATGTGAAGAATTGATCTACACTGTATGTTTGTTAGCTAGATAGCCAGACAGTTTTAGAGGAATGATTCCATTAATGTTTCAAATTAAATGCCAATATGCCAACATTCCATTCAAACAATGCAGTCAATCCACAGCCATACAGTGGCTGAAATCAGTTGATGATACTGTAGGACTTAGACAAGTGGTAAATGCAACAAGTTCTGATATTCTACAGAAAATTGGTATAAAACCAGTATAAACTGAAGTTATAATTACTAATGGCACCCGTCCTTATGGACTGTATATCATTTAAATTATTAATTTGATTTAATGCAATTCCCCCCATCTACAAATCAAAAATGTGTTTAGCTTTTTGGTCTCTGGATATACCAATATTCTCAACTCCAGAACATTTCAAAAACTCCCAGAGGCCTATTTCCATGGGATCATGTCACTTGCTTTCTCTTTAAACTGTATTGTTGGCCTACCATGAACACACGTTATATATATATATACAGTGCCTTCGTATTCAGACCCCTTGACTATTCCCACATTTTGTTACGTTACAGCCTTTAATCTAAAATGTTTTAATAAAATAAAAAACTCATCAATCTACACATGACAAAGCTAAAACAGGTTTTAAGACAATTTTGCAAATTTATTCAACATAAAAAAACAAAAATACTTTATTTACATAAGTATTCAGACCCTTTGCTATGAGACTCGAAATTAAGCTCAGATGCATCCTGTTTCCATTGATCATCCTTGAGATGTTTCTACAACTTGATTGGAGTCCACCTGTGGTAAATTCAATTGATTGGACATGATTTGGAAAAGGCACACATCTGTCTATAAGGTCCCACAGTTGAAAATGCATGTCAGAGCAAAAAACAAGCCATGAGGTGGAAGGAATTGGCCGTAGAGCTCCAAGACAGGATTTTGTCAAGACACAGATCTGGGGAAGGATACCAAAAAAGGTCTGCAGCATTGAAGGTCCCCAATAACACAGTGTCCTCCATCAGAGCTGGCCTCCCGGCCAAACTGAAAAATCGGGGGAGGAGGGCAATTGGTCAGGGAGGTGACCAAGAAGTTGGCTTCCCTGTGGCTCAGTTGGTAGACCATGGTGTTTGCAACGCCAGCATGGTGTGTGCAATGCCAGGGTTGTGGGTTCGATTCCCACGGGGGGCCAGTACAAACAAAAATAAAAAAGGGGGGAAAAAAGTAAAAAAACGTTTTTTTTTAAAGCATGAAACGAAATTTATGAAATGTATGCATTCACTACTACTGTAAGTCGCTCTGGATAAGAGCGTCTGCTAAATGACTAAAATGTAAAAATGTAAATGTAAGAACCCAATGGTCATTCTGACAGAGCTCCAGAGTTCCTCTTTGGAGATGGGAGAACCTTCCAGAAGGACAACCATCTCTGCAGCATTCCACCAATCAGGCCTTTATGGTAGAGTGGACAGACTGGAAGCCAGTCCTCAGTAAAAGGCACATGACATGTCGCCTGCTTGGAGTTTGCCAAAAGGCACCTAAAGACTCTCAACATTTTGAAATGTTGTGTAGCCTGTTTATAGATTTTTGGGCTTTCTACCCTCTCCATAGGCTACTCCAAACCCACAGGGAGATACAGAGGCAGAGCAAACACTTTCATCCAGGAATCAGGATGTAACTGTTTGACCAAATTATTGTTTTAGCTGCCCCCAAAATAGAAAGTGTTGAGTGAAGTGACCAGACAGAATTTCTAGCTCTCACAGATGCAACCACATCCAAGCACCTCTCCACTTTATCTACCAGCTCACTTTCCCCACCTATGTTTTAGGCCTAGTGCTTGGGCTATATGGCGCATTATATACCTTGCTATATTTGACAACATTATTTGAAAGGAGTTGAAGGTTAGTGTATGAGTTGGGTATAACAGGACAGCGGGTGATAGGATAGTAGGTTGAATATTTTACGCATGGGCCCGCCCTACAGCAGCGCAGTTATAGACCTATGTGGATTGCTGCATGTTGCTAAATGAATATGACTATTTTGGAATGTCCAGTCAATTGAGCATTATGATTAACAGGCCTACTAGTCATTCCACAGATCGATGCTTGATGACAGCATCATCTCTCGTAGCAAGGGGGAGACGTTAGATTCCTCACATACTAGTTAGTACCTGGTTATTGTCCTATCGGCTGCAAAGTCTTCGATCTCTCCTTTTGCGCCTAACGGTTTAAGAATATTGGTATATCCAGAAACCAAAAAGCTGAACAGATAAACACATTTTTTTATTTGGAGGAAGGGGGAATTGCATTGAATCAAGTTATTAATTTACCTTCCGTAAGGGATGCAATGTGTCAACGTTTTAAATAAATAGCCTACATTGTTAGGTCTACATTTAATTGTCAGGGACAGATACAATGATTACAATGTCTCAATATTTTGTTATCCTAATCTACTTATTTAACTCTATACTGACTAAAACAAACTCTAAACCATCTAATAATAAAAATACAAAGTCGTAACAGTTTTAGTTAAAAGCCCATCTTTTATTTAAGCAGACTTTTAACATCTCTGCACTACCAGTGGTCAAGTCTGGAGGGAGAACCGGTAGGGGGCGGTTAGTTCAGGTAGGTTACCCGGCCTGTCTAACGCCTCCTTCGGCCTCCTCTCCTGCGACGCCGGGACACCCTGGGGCGACGGCGCCTGCGGACACGGCGGCTGGCTCTGCGTCTTCTGGGCATAGTGATTGATAGATAAGACTATGAATGACTTTGAGATGTGCCGGGGGTCCCTTTTATAGGGCAGGAGGGGGAGTTACGTCATCATGGCATAAACGATGATGCCATAATTATTAATGACAATTAGAATTTGGAAAAGGCCTGTCTTAAGTGAGGTCATAGTAGTATTCAATGTCAGGATGATGCAATAGTAACTGTGCCATTCCAAACACAAAAACCGGAAAAATACATTGGATAATCAGATATGGTAATATGATGACAAGCTTTGATTGAGCCTAAAATGAAGAAAAAAATCGGCCCAAAATTGTAGGAGACCTTCCTGCACCTTAGAATCCTTAGCACAGGCCTATTATAATATACATATGACAATATTTGAGGATGACAATAATTCATTCTATTACATAATTTCTGATATATCACATGCCTATTTCACTTTTATTTTCCTGCATAAGTAAAATCAGTATTATGCCTCTACTGCCATTCATTCCAATTAGACTGGGTTAGATTTCTCCCTGACCAATATGGCTGCCATTTTCACCCCATTATGGAACTTTGAGGGCTAGGAAAAACTCCCTAGAAAGGCTGGGAACATAAGAAGAAACCTAGAGAGGAACCAGGCTCTGAGGGGTGGCCAGTGACTCTTCTGGCTGTACTAGTTGGAGATTATAAGAGAACATGGCCATTAAGGCCAGATCGTTCTTCAAGATGTTCAAACGTTCATAGAAGACCAGCCAGGTCAAATAATAATCACAGTGGTTATAGAGGGTGCAAAAAGTCAGCACCTCAGGAGTAAATGTAATTTGGCTTTTCATAGCCGAGCATTTGAGGTCGAGACAGCATGTGCGGTAGAGAGAGAGAGAGAGAGGGAGAGAGAGAGAGGGAGAGGGGCGAAGCAACAGGTCCGGAACAAGCAGAAACTCAGCAGCATGACCAGGTGGACTGGGGCCTGACAGCCAGTAGTTGTCAGGCCAGGTATTCCTGAGGCATGGCCCTAGGGATCAGAACCTCCAGGAAGAGAGAGAGAGATGGGAGAATTAGAGGGAGCACACCTAAGATCCCAGCGGACCAGATAGGACAGACTGACACTAGCCCCCCGGCACATAGACTATTACAGCATAGATACAGGAGACTGAGGGGGGGGTCTGGGGAGATGCACGTATTGGTTTTGGTACTGTGTGGGTTCTATTGAGTTATGTTGGTAAACTAATGAACTATTGATGATGTTTAACCCCTGCAGGTGTGAAGTCTATAGACGACTGCCCTGTTCAGCCAATGATTCCTCTCTACCTGCTGGTGGGTGGGGTTATTGGCAGTGTAAAGGTAATGGATGCGTTCCAGGTCATAGGTTGTAATGTGGCAACAGGGTAGTAGAACAGGTTCCAAACACTTCCAGGCTGTACAAATTATAGACAGTGCAAAACAATATGTAAGGAAGGCAGGCACTGCGCTCTAGTGTTCACCCCAATCTGACCCACGACCTCTGACCCTGAACCTTCCAGGTCACGCTGCTCCTGTACGACACCACCCGCATGAGGTCGCTCATCTCCAAGTCGGTCGTCATCGGCGACGACGATGCCGACGAGTATCCATGGAGACAGAACGCAAACAAGTACTACGTGCACATCATCCTCAGCCTGTTCCTGTTCGTCTGGTTCCTCCTGGGGAACTACTGGGTGTTCTCTGTGTTCCAGCCTAACTTCATCACACCCTTCCACCAGCCACAGGACTACTGCAGGAAGTCTCTGTACCTATTTGCTGTGTTTGTGTTGACGCTCAGCCACACCGTGCTGCTCCTGCTACTCTGCTGTGGGGTCTGTGTACACGTCTGCTCTCAGACCAGCACCAGGGACGACTACGGGGATAGTGATGAAGACTGAGTGACTGACTGGCTGGCTGGATGACTGACTCAGAGAAGCATACAGATGTAGGATTTTAATTTGATCATCCTGTTGTTGCAGGAAATACAAGCTTGTAGTGTATCTGAGGTTTAAAAAGGCTTCTGGAGTTTGTAATTTCCACTTTGAAATTTCAGACTTGATTTTCCCTTACAAAAGTTGTACTGTATCAACCCCTACAAAAATGTCCATTAATTATAATCCACATAATAATTTACATTTCCTGTTGCTCTTATGATTATTTTCCTGCTATAGCAAACTGTCTCAAATAAAGATCCTACATCTGTACAGAAAGATTGTAGAGCACTGGGGCATTGCAGTTAGATGGTTCTGTAGTTAGTAGAACAGTGTATCATTGCAGTTTGATGGTTCTGTAGTTAGTAGAACAGTGTATCATTGCAGTTTGATGGTTCTGTAGTTAGTAGAACAGTGGAGCATTGCAGTTTGATGGTTCTGTAGTTAGTAGAACAGTGGGGCGTTGCAGTTAGATGGTTCTGTAGTTAGTAGAACAGTGGAGCATTGCAGTTAGATGGTTCTGTAGTTAGTAGAACAGTGGGGCATTGCAGTTTGATGGTTCTGTAGTTAGTAGAACAGTGGAGCATTGCAGTTAGATGGTTCTGTAGTTAGTAGAACAGTGGAGCATTGCAGTTTGATGGTTCTGTAGTTAGTAGAATGCTGGAGCATTGCAGTTTGATGGTTCTGTAGTTAGTAGAACAGTGGGGCATTGCAGTTTGATGGTTCTGTAGTTAGTAGAACAGTGGAGCATTGCAGTTAGATGGTTCTGTAGTTAGTAGAACAGTGGAGCATTGCAGTTTGATGGTTCTGTAGTTAGTAGAACAGTGGAGCATTGCAGTTAGATGGTTCTGTAGTTAGAAGAGCAGAGCGACAGGTGAGGTTGGGTGTGTAACGTTGGGGAGATATGAGCGCAGGGAAAGACTCACCTTAGCATAACTAACAGAAGATCTAGGCTTGTATATGTGACCTATACAGTTGCACTAGTAAAGAAGAGTCATTCTGGTGGCAACTCCAAAACAAATCTGTGAGATCTACATGTATCATATGTAACCACACAGGTGGGCCTAGGAGCCTGTTGTTATCTTGATTGCATCATGTATGGGTGTTTTTGTGCAATGTAATTGTCTTTTTAGATATTAAGTTACACAAATGAAACATGTGCTACAATTCTACAACTGTTTCATGTACTTTGTAGGGTCTGAAATGAATTTACAAGGCATGTTTTATATGCAGTTCCAGATCAACATTTGATCAACACAGATGTCAGCATGTACAGTATATTCTGTTTAACTCAATGTTGGATTTTAGCACTAATATTTATTAATTCATGTTTGCACTTTCTATAGTATTTTAAATCACTTTGTTTGTCAGGGGGCAATGTGCACTGTTACATTAGGCTCTTGACTTGTGGAAGATCATTTTTGAACGCCGCCGATCTAACAGTACAGCAATACTACTGCACCATCTAGTGGTCAAATAAAGTACTATGAAAGCGTAATCTCACGACACCTCATTTTCTTAAATGTAATTATAATCTTTAGTGGGTGTGATGAATAATCTCTCAATTTAATTGGTGTTCATTTTTTATCATAAGGACATTTGAATGCAAATAAATAATACATTTTTCAGAAGTATTACATAGTCATTCATGAATTCAATTTATTTTGGAGGCAGTAGCTAAATAGGCCATAAATTCCACTCTGATATGTCTACCCAAATGAGTTTGGACGTGCCTCCAAATCTGATTGGTCTATTCGAAGACGCTTCTGACGAGCTGTTAAAGGAAACGCCAATCCCTCACGCCATTGGCTATGCGCGCCCTATCCCTGCTATCTTGAATCCTTGGGACGTCCATTGACGTTGATATTTAAAATGGTTACTGTAGGTAAGCGTTATGTTTAGGTAAAAGGGTAGGGACGTCTCAAGGATCCCAGATAGCAATAATTGGTGCTGCTGCGTCATCAGAAGCGTTCTCACGCATGTGTCTCCGCTTAAGCGGTCGAAGTGTCAGTAGCAAAAGAAAACCAGCTTCAGTCCACTGCTAGCCCCGACCACCGCAAGGACACAGGGCACATAAACAGTAGAATGGCTGCGTTTTCGAGCAGGGTAATGCTGGGGCCTCTCGTTGCTGCCATCGACCAGGGAACGAGCTCGACGCGTTTCCTGGTGAGTTACAACCCCCGCAGTCGCATTGAATGGTTCTTCTCGCCTAACGGTGAATGTCCTTTAAATAACCTAGTTAGACACCCGGTTGATTCCATTATAACTCTCCAATCTCCTTTTTTAATGTAGCCTATATAGTCGTACACATTATATTCTAGTCCTATCGACGGAATGTTTGTGCTTTCTGCATATTTGTTGTTTAGTAATCGTTCATTCATGCACGAACTTGCAGGCCTGTAGTGGGACTAACTAAGGGTCACTTAACTCAATTTTCCTAGCTAATTGACTAAATTACTGTCTTCCTCTTGGATGTCATTTCGGCTTGTAAATTCTATACGGTTGTTGCAGCCATTAGGCCTACATCTCCAAGTGGCTGCAGGCTCTTTCTCCAGCTGAAATACTTCACTAAACACATGAACCTGATGGCTGGAGCGAAAGCCTGAACACACACACACACACACACCAGCCCTTTTGTGGATAGGACTATCCTGTAGGACTATCCTATGTGTAGCCACTACAGAAATGCTGAGTCTGTAATTCATTCATTGTGCAGACCAGCACATCCTCCAGTGCCTGAGGTTTGTGTAACAGTAGGCTTGGAGGGACTCTCTCCCTCACTCTGTCCCAGTCCTCCCCCCTGCTGCTACTCGCCGATGGCATATTCTTACCCCGCATTGAAACCAGCTGTTGTGTCCTATGGAAGCCGGTTTGGACCAGAATGGACAGGTTGACAGGTCACCCCTAAAATCTCAAAATGTTTCACTAGCCCTCTGAAGGGAAGGCAGGAAAGGAGGGGTGGGTGTGTGTGAAAGCTAATGACTAACAAGGACACTTTGATTTGCTAAAGAGCTGTCCGTGTTATTGTTGTCACATTTCCTGGAGAGGTGTCTGCTGTTGAGGACACTACTGTGATGGGGCATGGAGCTGTCTGTCCCATCTCCCTTAACGCTGTCCCCTCTTCTCTCCTCTCCCACAACTGATACATCATAACTCTGTGTGCTCTCTGTGTGCTCTCTCTCCTGTTGTCGTCCGTCTCTCCTGTTTTCATCTGTGTTGTCATGAGTTGTTTTTCAGTTCCGCTCTGAGGTTTAGGTAGCAGAGATACTTTGGTCCAGATGTTCACTCCTGTTCTCTCTTCTCATCCCCAGGTGTTCAATGCTAAAACAGCCGAGCTCCTCAGTCACCATCAGGTTGAGATCAACCAGAGTTTCCCCAAGGAAGGGTCAGTACATGCAGCCGTGTTGCCTCTACAAATCCCCTGTTAGTTCCATTCAAACTGGATGACCTGTAACCTCTGAGGTCTATTAACCTCTGACCTTTAACCCTCTGTTTAGGTGGGTGGAGGAGGATCCCAAAGAGATCCTGCAGTCTGTGTACGAGTGTATGGAGAGAACCTGTGAGAAACTCACCCAGCTCAACGTTGACATCTCCAACATCAAAGGTAAAACACACACCACATACTGAACACACCCACACAAACACTTCCTCATGCTACAGACTGTCACTTTCACTCACCAAATGTGAACCTTTCTAGCCATTGGAGTGACCAATCAGAGAGAGACGACGTTGGTTTGGGACAAAGAGACGGGCGAGGCCCTCTACAATGCTATCGGTGAGATATGAATATGTGGCTGTGTTCACATCTCTTTCCTCATGACCTAAAGCCATCATCTAAGGCCTGGAAGGATTTTAAAGACCCAGGTTGTGTTGGTTGTGTGCAGTGTGGCTGGACCTGCGGACCCAGTCGACCGTGGAGCGTCTGATCAACAAGACACCTGGGAGAAACAAGAACCATTTGAAGGTGAGATGCTGGGGAACACAGACAGCAGATCATGTTTTTATCAGGCCTAGCTTACCCAGACATCACAGGCAAATGTGTCCAAGAAACAATCCCAACTATCTGAAGTAAAACAAAAGAAGAACTCAGTTCCACCTCTCTGAGGTCTGTCATAATTGTCCCCCCTCTCTGCTCAGCACAAGACGGGTCTCCCAATCAGTACGTACTTCAGTGCTGTGAAGCTTCGCTGGCTGATGGATAATGTGGACGAGGTCGCTGAGGCAGTTCTGACACGCAGAGCCATGTTCGGTACCGTTGACTCCTGGCTCATCTGGGTAGGATGAACACACCTCTTTAGATGGGGTTTATCATGTCTGTGTGAGTGGTAAGGATAGGAAAGGCCCACCATGGCCATCTGTATACTCCAAGACAAGTTGTCCTCCGCTGTGTTTCTGATTAGATCTTACGTGTCCAGTATTGTCTGTGCCCCCCCCCCCCCCCCCACAGTGTCTGACAGGTGTCTGTGTTTGCCCCCCCCCACAGTGTCTGACAGGTGTCTGTTCCCCCCCCAGTGTCTGACAGGTGTCTGTTTGCCCCCCCCACAGTGTCTGACAGGTGTCTGTGTTTGCCCCCCCCCACAGTGTCTGACAGGTGTCTGTGTTTGCCCCCCCCCACAGTGTCTGACAGGCGTCTGTTTGCCCCCCCCCACAGTGTCTGACAGGTGTCTGTGTTTGCCCCCCCCCCAGTGTCTGACAGGTGTCTGTGTTTAACAGGTGTCTGTTTGCCCCCCCCCCCCCACAGTGTCCCACAGTGTCTGACAGGTGTCTGTGTTCCCCCCCCCCCCCACAGTGTCTGACAGGTGTCTGTGTTCCCCCCCCCCCACAGTGTCCGACAGGTGTCTGTGTTTGCCCCCCCCCCCCCACAGTGTCTGACAGGGGTCTGTTTGCCCCCCCCCCCCCCCCCCCCCCAGTGTCTGACAGGTGTCTGTTTGCCCCCCCCCCCCCAGTGTCTGACAGGTGTCTGTTCCCCCCCCCCCCCCCCCCCCCCCCCCAGTGTCTGACAGGTGTCTGTATTTGCCCCTCCCCCCCCCACAGTGTCTGACAGGCGTCTGTGTTTAACAGGTGTCTGTTTGCCCCCCCCCCCCCACAGTGTCCCACAGTGTCTGACAGGTGTCTGTGTTCCCCCCCCCCCCACAGTGTCTGACAGGTGTCTGTGTTCCCCCCCCCCCACAGTGTCTGACAGGTGTCTGTGTTCCCCCCCCCCCACAGTGTCCGACAGGTGTCTGTGTTTGCCCCCCCCCCCCCCACAGTGTCTGACAGGTGTCTGTTCCCCCCCCCCAGTGTCTGACAGGTGTCTGTTTGCCCCCCCCCCCCCCCCCAGTGTCTGACAGGTGTCTGTTTGCCCCCCCCCCCCCCCCCCACAGTGTCTGACAGGTGTCTGTTCCCCCCCCCCCCCCCAGTGTCTGACAGGTGTCTGTATTTGCCCCTCCCCC
Organism: Salmo salar; assembly: GCF_965601325.2. Classification (NCBI taxonomy): domain Eukaryota; kingdom Metazoa; phylum Chordata; class Actinopteri; order Salmoniformes; family Salmonidae; genus Salmo; species Salmo salar. Next base: position 80,332,415 of record NC_138306.1, on the reverse strand, counting down.
CCCCACAGTGTCTGACAGGCGTCTGTTTGCCCCCCCCCACAGTGTCTGACAGGTGTCTGTGTTTGCCCCCCCCCCCACAGTGTCTGACAGGGGGGAAGAGTGGGGGAGTCCACTGCACAGACGTGACCAACGCCAGCAGGACCATGCTGTTTAACATCCACACCCTGGACTGGGACCCAGAGCTCTGCAAGTAGGTGGATGTCCAATACATAGTGTACTCCTTCATACATGTCCATTCAGTGTGAGAAACCATATCTTCTATTTATTTTAATTGTTTATTTACACTTGTTCCTGTTTTTGACACGTTCTTTCAGGTATTTTGATATTCCAATGGAGATTCTCCCAAAAGTGAGGAGTTCCTCAGAAATCTACGGCTTAATGGTAAGTCCCCATTGTCTTTGTGTGAATGTCTGTGGGTTGGGAGAAGGTGAATTATGAAGTGTTGCTCTGTCTATTCAACATGCTTATGATTATGTAACTGAACCTGTGCTTAGCTGTGCTTCTATCCAATCATAAGCATTTATGAATCACATTCGTAGGGCATTTAGTCTGTTTTTCATAGTCTGTACTTGCTTGAGGTGTTGTCACAAGCATTCTTTTGTGTGTGTCCCTGTTGTCTATAGAAGATATGTTCTAGCCTGGTGAGTATTGAGGTCTTCATCGATGTCCTCATCACTGTTATTGTTATGTCAGAACGTGATCCCCAGTCATCTTGCTTCTGTGTCAAAGTGATTGAACCATCCAAAGGTGCATTTCCAAGCCACTGAGATAAGACAATGGTTAGATGTGTTGAGCAAGACTTTTGAAGGCCTCACCCTAAAATGTACTTATATTGATTTACCCCCCCCTTTTATTGTATAGGATATAAAGCATTTTAAAAGTTTGGGTGAAACAGATTTTCATGGTACACACACAATATATATATATATATATATATATATATATATATATATATATATATATATATATATATATTACACACACGAGTATGTGGACACCCCTTTAAATTAGTGGAATCGGCTATTTCAGCCACACCCGTTGCTGACAGGCGTATAAAATCGAGCACACAGCCATGCAATCTCCATAGACAAACATTGGCAGTAGAAGGGCCTTACTGAAGAGCTCAGTGACTTTCAACATGGCACCATCATAGGATGCCACCTTTCCAACAAGTCAGTTCGTCAAATTTATGCCCTACTAGAGCTGCCCTGGTCAACTGTAAGTGCTGTTATTGTGAAGTGGAAACGTTCAGGAGCAACAACGGCTCAGTCGCAAAGAGGGAGGCCACACAAGCTCACAGAACGGGACTGGTGCATAAAAATCGCCTGTCCTCGGTTGCAACACTCTGTACCGAGATCCAAACTGCCTCTGGAAGCAACGTCAACACAATAACTGTTTGTTGGGAGCTTCATGAAATGGGTTTCCATGGCCGAGCAGCCGCACACAAGCCTAAGATCACCATGCGCAATGCCAAGCGTCTGCTGGAGTGATGTAAAGCTCGCCGCCATTGGACTCTGGAGCAGTGGAAACGCGTGAATCACGCTTCACCATCTGACAGTCCGACGGATGAATCTGGATTTGGCGGATGCCAGGAGAACGCTACCTACCCCAATGCATAGTGCCAACTGTAAAGTTTGGTGGATGATGAATAATGGTCTGGGTTTTTCATGGGTCGTGCTATGCCCCCTAGTTCCAGTGAAGGGAAATCTTAACCCAATGACATTCTAGACTATTCTGTAGTTCCAACTTTGTGGCAACAGTTTGGGTAAGGCACTTTCCTGTTTCAGCATGACAATGCCCCTGTGCACAAAGCGAGGTCCATTCAGAAATGGTTTGTCGAGATCGGTGTTTGAGAACATGACTGGCCTGCACAGAGCCCTGACTTTAACCCCATCGAACACCTTTGGGATGAATTGGAACGCCGACTGCGAGCCAGGCCTAATCGCCCAACGTCAGTGTCCGACCTCACTAATGCTGTTGTGGCTGAATGGAAGCAAGTCCCAGAAGAGTGGAGGCTGTTATAGCAGCCAGGGGGGGGGGGGGGGGGACCAACTCCATGTCAATACCCATGGTTTTGGAATGAGATGTTCGATGAGCAGGTGTCCACATACTTTTGTAGTGTATTTGTAAAACACATCTTGAGTAGTCAGGTCCGACTGAAACAAACATTCACCAAACCGTCCTGGATAAGATTGGAAATGTACTGGATGGGTGTGTGCTTCCTGTCGTGGCATGCCGCTCCGCTACTGTGGATGATGCCGCCCTACACCTTACTGCGATGCCCCACACCTTGCCCAGGTGTTCAGTGGGCTGCTGTCTACTTCCTGTCTGGCTGCTCCTCATCCTGTTGACGTGTTTCTACAAGCTGTTCTGTAAATCTCTTCACTCTTCCACTCAGTTCCATTTCGGTCGGCTCAGTTCTATTTCGATCCCTAGCCCCTTTTGGTGATTGAGGGTTATCGTGAGTTCAATGGGAGTGAAGATATTTGACTTGTGTGCCTTAAACCATTTGTCTCCAAGACAAACGCATTCGTCTGTCTCCTTCATGCTCTTTGATTGGCTGTATCGAGAACTTCTGTTGGCTACAGCACCATACTGTATAGTAAAACACTTCTACAGTCTGTCTGTACACAAATAACACTTTTACGGCAGCTTGAAACATCAAGCTGGCATGGCGTTTTATACAGGGAATAGTCTTGCTTTGCTGGGTCTTGTGGTTACAGAGTTGGCCAGAATTCTAAACTGTGAAGCTGTTCATTTTTCTAACACGTTTTGTTTCTTTGACAGAAATCGGGCTGTCTTAGTGGCATACCCATCTCAGGGGTAGGTTTTGAAACATCCTGTCTTACTCTATTCAATGTCTCTTATTACATTTCCTGATGTTATGAGGAGTGATTGGCACCTGTTCCCACCAATCTGAAGGGTCTTTGTTTACAGTGTCTTGGGGACCAATCGGCTGCTCTTGTTGGACAGATGTGCTTTCAGGAAGGGCAGGCCAAAAACACGTAAGACTTCTCTCCATAGGCTTTTCATAGCTGGTGATATTACCATATATTTGGGATGTACTGTAAGATATTTTTCTGTGACAAACGTCAGTGACCAGGTATGACTATCTTTCAGATATGGAACGGGCTGCTTTCTACTCAGAAACACTGGGGCCAAGGTGATTTTTCTTCCAAATGATCTTAAAAAGAAAAAATTAAGAGTTGGAACATTCATCTGTGACATCACTCAGCCTAGACAGCCTGTCTCTTGAAAGTTGTGTTTTAATATATCTGTTTAACTGTTATCTCTTGCAGCCTGTCATGTCGGAGCATGGCCTACTAACCACGGTGGCGTACAAATTAGGTCGAGACAAACCTGCCTGCTACGCACTAGAGGTAGGCATGGATCATAGATGAAACTTGTACAGCACTATTATGCACTCATCTCTGACCTGATTGGTCTGTTATCAGTTCTATTTTCTGATTGGTCCTTAATTCCCCTACTGGTCTATGATTGGTCGTTGCCAGGGCTCAGTGGCCATAGCGGGGGCTGTGGTTCGCTGGCTGAAGGACAACCTGGGGATCATTCAGACTTCCACAGAGCTGGGTAAGGGGAAGTCCTGTCCTTCACAACACTAGTAGAGGGATGTGTTCCAGAACACCTCATGACATGACTACCTCTCCTCTCCATGCCTCTCGTCTCCATGCCTCTCGTCTCCATGCCTCTCCTCCTCGTTTCCTTCATCCTCAGAGAAACTGGCAGCTTCAGTGGGCACGTCGTACGGTTGTTACTTTGTCCCGGCGTTCTCTGGTCTGTACGCCCCCTACTGGGAGCCCAGTGCACGAGGGTGAGTACTCGAACAACTTGGATTCAGCATAGTCTTTAAATTAGCTCATTCTCTTTCCCTTACATTTGGTAAAGAAGGAATGTTATATCAAGAAGTGTAAAATAACTTATCTCGCTCTCATACACAGGATAATCTGTGGTCTGACTCAGTTCACTAACAAGAGTCACCTGGCCTTCGCTGCGTTGGAAGCTGTCTGTTTCCAGACTCGAGAGATCCTGGATGCGATGAACCAGGACAGTGGCATCCCTCTGACCCAGCTCCAGGTGGATGGGGGCATGACCTCCAACAGACTACTGATGCAGCTGCAAGCTGATATACTCTGCATCCCCGTTGGTAAGAGACTCTCTCTCTCTGTTTCTTTGTCTCGATAAGTCTGTCCTTCTCTCTCTCTTTCACACAAACTATGTTTATGTTAATATCCACAATGATGAGGAAGAATGTGTTTGTAGTGAAGCCCTCCATGCCTGAGACCACTGCCCTGGGGGCGGCCATGGCTGCAGGGGCAGCAGAGGGGGTCAGTGTCTGGAGCCTGCATCCTGAGGACCTCAGTGAGGTCACCTCTGAGAAGTTTGAGCCACAAATCAACCCTGAAGGTAAGGGACATGTAAAGCACTGTTACCTTATTTCAATACTAGCAGTTCCTATTTGTTTGAACACAGACATACAGTCAAAAGTTTGGACACAACTCCTCATTTTAAGGGTTTTATTTATTTTTACTATTTTCTACATTTTAAAATAATAGTGATGACATCAAAACTATGGAATCATGTAGTAACCAAAAAAGTGTTAAATAAATCAAAATATATTTTAGATTCTTCAAAGTAGCCATCCTTTGCTTTGATGACAGCTTTGCACACACTTGGCATTCTCTCAACCAACTTCACCTGGAATGCTTTTCCAAATTGAAGGAGTTCCCACATATGCTGAGCACTTGTTGGCTGCTTTTCCTTCACTCTGCGGTCCAACTCATCCTAAACCATCTCAATTGGATTGAGGTCGGGGATTGTGGAGGCCAAGTCATCTGATGCAGCACTCATCATTTTCCTACTTGGTCAAATAGCCCTTACACAGCCAAGAGGTGTGTTGGGTCATTGTCCTGTTGAAAAACAAATGATAGTGCCACTAAGCGCAAACCAGATGGGATGGCGTATCGCTGCAGAATGCTGTGGCAGCCATGCTGGTTAAGCGTGCCTTGAATTCTAAATAAATCACAGTGTCACCAGAAAAGCACCCCCACACCACCACCTCCATGCTTCACGGTGGGAACCACACATGTGGAGATCATCCGTTCATCTACTTTGCATCTCACAAAGACACTGCAGTTGGAACCACAAATCTCACATTTGGACTCATCAGACCAAAGGACAGATTTCCACCGGTCTAATGTCCATTGCTTGTGTTTCTTGGCCCAAGCAAGTCTCTTCTTATTATTGGTGTCCTTTAGTAGTGGTTTCTTTACAGCAATTTGACCATGAAGGCCTGATTCACATAGTCTCCTCTGAACAGTTGATGTTGAGACGTGTCTGTTACTTGAGCTCTGTGAAGCATTTATTTGGGCTACAATCTGAGGTGCAGTTAACTGTAATGAACTTATCCTCAGATAAGTAACTCTGGGTCTTTCCTGTGGCGGTCCTCATGAGAGCCAGTTTCATCATAGCGCTTGATTGTTTTTGTGACTGCACTTGAGGAAACTTTCAAAGTTCTTGAAATGTTCCGGATTGACTGACCTTCATGCCATAAAGTAAAGATAAAAAATAATAATAATATTGAACCTTTTTAACTAGGAAAGTCAGCTAAGAACAAATTCTTATTTATAATGACTGCCTAGCCCAGCCAGACCCGGCGATGCTGGGACAATTGTGTGCCGCCCTATGGTACTCCCAATCACGGCCAGTGACTCCTCTAGCACTGAGATGCAGTGACTTAGACCACTGTGCCACTCGGGAGCCCTGTGATGGACTGTTCTTTCTCATATTTGCGCTGTTCTTGCCATAATATGGACTTTGTCTTTTACCAAATAGGGCTATCTTCTGTATACCACCCATACCTTGTCACAACTGGTTGGCTCAAACGCATTAAGAAGGAAAGAAATTCCACCAATGTACTTTCAACAAGGCACACCTGTTAATGCATTCCAGGTGACTACCTCATGAAGCTGGTTGAGAGAATGCCAAGTGTGCAAAGCTGTCATCAAGGCAAAGGGTGGCTAGTTTGAAGAATCTCAAAATATAAAATATTTTGATTTACCACTTTTTTTGGTTACTACATGATTCCATATGTGTTATTTCATAGTTTTGTCTTCACTATTATTCTACAATTTAGAAAATAGTAAAAATCAAAACCCCTGGAATGAGTAGGTGTGTCCAAGGCGTTGACTGTAGGCCAAAAGTATTTGTCTCTATCAATTCTGGAGGTAAGGCTGTTACCTTATTTCATTGCTAGCAGCTCCTTTTTGTTTGAACACAGACATGGGTCAAGTATTTGTCTGTCTCTCTATGAACCCTGGAGGTCAGGGAGCCTATGGTCAGGACAATATACATAAACCCTGGAGGTCAGGGAGCCTATGGTCAGGACAATATACATGAACCCTGGAGGTCAGGACAATATACATGAACCCTGGAGGTCAAGGAGCCTATGGTCAGGACAATATACATGAACCCTGGAGGTCAGGGAGCCTATGGTCAGGACAATATACATGAACCCTGGAGGTCAGGGAGCCTATGGTCAGGACAATATACATGAACCCTGGAGGTCAGGACAATATACATGAACCCTGGAGGTCAAGGAGCCTATGGTCAGGACAATATACATGAACCCTGGAGGTCAGGGAGCCTATGGTCAGGACAATATACATGAACCCTGGAGGTCAGGGAGCCTATGGTCAGGACAATATACATGAACCCTGGAGGTCAGGACAATATACATGAACCCTGGAGGTCAGGGAGCCTAGGGTCAGGACAATATACATGAACCCTGGAGGTCAGGGAGCCTAGGGTCAGGACAATATACATGAACCCTGGAGGTCAGGGAGCCTATGGTCAGGACAATATACATGAACCCTGGAGGTCAGGGAGCCTATGGTCAGGACAATATACATGAACCCTGGAGGTCAGGGAGCCTATGGTCAGGACAATATACATGAACCCAGCAAACAACTGCACAATGTTTGCTGTTGTGCCCATGTATTTATTTGTCGTTCTCTCTCATTCTCTCCTCTGTAGAGAGTGAGTTTAGATATGCTCGCTGGAAGAAGGCTGTACAGAGAGCCATGAACTGGGAAACCACTGAACCCATCTCTAATGGAAATGGTAGGGACTGTTCTCCACTTCCCCTGACCGGTTTAATGTAGGCTGCTCCATAATAGCAATGTGTATAACAACATCAAGGAACAGTAAGACTGAACAGTGGTGCCCCTAATGAATACAGTGATAGACTGGGTGGCTGTTCCAATTCCTAAACTGGAGAAAAAGTCCAAAACATTGTAATCTAGAGTGGCAATGTTGTTGTTGAGCTGTGGCCTGGTCCCAGGCCTGTTTGTGCTGTCTTGCCAACTCTTATGGTCATCGTCATGCCAATGACCGTAGGAGTTGGCAAGACAGTAGAAATAAAGGGATCTTGGAACAGGCTAGTTAAGCTGTACCCAGAGGTGGTAATTCTGTCCCGCTGTTTCTCTCTCTCTCTCTCTCTCTCTCCTCTGTCTTGCTTGAATTGGACCTGGGTTTGGACATCGTCCAGGTGAAACTAGTATCTTCAGTAGTGTCCCACTGGGCTTTTACATTCTGGGTAGCATGTTAATGTTAATTGGAGCAAAATACATCGCAGGTCAGTGTCCGCTTTAGTGTGGATGTGCTAACAGTGCATGAGAGAGGAAGTGTGTGATGTACTTTCTATGAGCAAGGGTGAATGAATCTGACTGAACGTTGTGGTGTGTGTGTACTCTATCATACAGACTAGCTTTTAGTTGATCTGAGGGTTAAAGTGGTGTGTTGAAGTGTTTTTGTGTGGTTAATCTGTATCCTAACTCTTGTCCTAACAAAGTTAGACTGACTAGCTCTCCCAACCTGCTGCTACTGCAACAATCACATGCTTTACCTGATCGTTTCTCCTGCAGTAACACCACAGCTCCTGCTACCTCTTCCTTCCAAGACTTAGCGATACTACCAGCTTGCATCAATTGCATGACATTACCATGTAGTTTCAATCCCTGGCATGTATAGCAAAACATCCCCTCTTATGTGGCCTGGTGGTATTAAACTCTTTCTCTCTGTTTTGTTTTTACCCAGGCCACAAGTAGACTGTGGCCCGTGATGCATTGCGGCGGATCAGAAGAAGGTGCGGGGCCAAGAAAGGACACATCCTGCTATTCTTCAGTTTTACTGGACCACTCCCTCCCCGTTCCTTTGGTTGAATGGCCAAAACAAACATTCCATGTCAACGCTCCAATCCAACCGTTACCTGGAAACCAACTGTTGGCCTGGAGCCCAGTGGCTGATGGGAACTGTAGTGTGGAATGGACCCAGTATGAATAAATCTGGTGTTTAGGAATGATGTTGCTCTAGATCCTAATGGACACTGCGCTTCTTGTGTTACTGAGTGAATGGGGGGGTGTAGTGACTGTGGGGTGGTGAATATGGGTTGTGTATGCAATATCTATCCATGTCATTTTTGGCTCCTTGTTCCTTGTCAACGATATTCACTAATGTAGAGCAATAACGTTGGGAGAACTCGTTCTCACAATGAACTGCAATGTGGGTTTCTGGAGCACTTAGATTTTGTTCTGGGTTTGTCTAGTATGTAAATGGTCTGAGAGAGAGAACTTTTATAACCCTCTTTGGTTGAACCCACTGCCTGCTGAGACCGTTTGGGTTGGAGAGCAGAACTTGAGTCTCGTGGCCCCAAGAAATGGTAATGCAGGGTTATTGTAAAGGACTAGTCTTTGTGTAAAGAAAGCTTTGGTTACTTTTATAAGTTGCCATGTATATATAGACAGACTGTTTAAGGATGTAGTTGCCCCTATGCACTGATCTGGGGGGGGGGGGGGGTTTAGTGTTCCCCCCTATGGAGGACTAGGGTAAGGTAAGCTGATCCTAGATCTGTGCTCTGGGGAAACTTAACTTCTAAGTGAGGGTTTGTCCCATATGGTACACTGTTCTCTATGTAGAGTATAACCTTTGACCAGGACTCATTTGGGACGCAGCCTGAGTAAGGGACCCATTGTTTATGATTTAATGTACCAAAAAGAAGTGACACTCTGGCAACTGAATACTACTGTAAATGTGGCCTTTGAATGCATTGTCCAGAGTAAGCATTTTAAACATGCAAACACAGTAAGTAAAATTGATATGAACGGTTTCGGTTTGGAAGACGAGACTTTAAAGACAGAATTCAATCCATATCTTAGATCTGCTGGATTGAAATTTAAAGGCAATGTTCAGAGACTGCATTCACGGTATACGTCGACTCAATTACCTTTGCATTTTGACACGGATTGAATCCAGCAAGGCAGCACAATTCTTGCTTCTGACTACTGATTCGAGTCTTCCTTTAAATATACGTGTAAGTACTTGAAATTCTTCCCCTTTAATATGAAGTAACATGGAGACCAGTATTGTTCTGAAAGGAACTTTCAAGCCACTCGAGGGTCAATTGATTTTTGGTTACTATTGTCATCAGGTATGATTTTGCATCTAGCTGACCCCTGTACTGTGTATATTTCTCATGTGGTGTATATTATGAGAAACAACCAGTTGTCCAAACCTGCATCTCAGGGTTAGGAAAATGACATTCATTTGGAGAAATAAAATTGTTTATTTTAGTATCGCTAGCAACCCAGAATTACTATGTTGAGTGACAAGCTATAAGATGACAAATAGAATTTCTACTTGGTAACCAAAATGATATCGCGGTCCTTAACTGTATACATTTCCCCCATCACTATTTCAATCACAGGAGCTGGTGGTGTTCCAGGTAACTTAACACTAAACTATTCAGTCATTTTTCTAACAGTTTACTACAACAAACACGGTTGCATGGACTTTGTAAATAAACAGGTTAATCCTTTGGCCTGTTGGTGGCCATCTTGAAGGCACTGGGAGAGGCCCTGTGTGATGAGGTCAGTGCCTCTTGGGCTGCATACTACAGTACTTAAAATGCTGGCCCCATACATTGCTTCATTGGAATGTAGCAGTGGTATGCTAGTGTAGATATTGGAACAGAACCTTGTTGAAGCTGCATCACCGTGCTCTTGAGTGGCTTTGTCTCCTTTCCTTTATCAGTGGTTAGATGTAGAAGAACTGCACTGGGTCTGCTTCATACCACTCAATGGTTTTCCTGGCCCTATATTCAGGTCAGAGTGGATGAAGGGAAGTACACCACTCGAGGTTATGGCTGCGTCCTATATGAGCATGTCTGTCTCCTCCAGAGAGGCCTCGCTCATCACCTCAGAGTCCTCGCTCTGGTCCTTGTCACAGAGAGCGTCCCCCGCTGTCCTCTTCACACCCCTCTGCTTCGACAGGGCGACTGCGTAGCGGATGGTGTACATGTTCCAGTCACAACTGCACAGGACACAGAGACAAATGAACACGACCACATTCCACACTGTTGCAGGACGCACACAGATCTGTAACAGTCTGTACTGAGACGGAGAGAAAAAAAAGAGATGCAATATATTTGGACTTACAGTTTTGAGAGATCCTCAAAGTGCTTTTGAATACTCTTCTGCAGTGACTGAATGGTGGGCAGAACAGCTCCAGACCTGATCAACATAAAACAGTGTTTAGCAGTCTGCTGCGGCTTCACAATCCTTTATCTAAATGACTCTACAAGATGCCATTTCTCCTCTCAGTAAATGTTGAACTGTTTTTTCTATGGTGTGTTTGGGGCCAGCAGTACCCACCTGGTTTTGAGTTTCTGTCCATGCTGCGTGAGGAGAGACTGGGACCAGCTCAGGTAGAACTGCAGGTGACCACATCGCTCCAGGGCTGCTGCTATGAAACCTAACAGTTTCTCTACATAGACATCAGGCAGGGAGCCGCACACCACGGCGACTAAAACACACACAGAGGACATGCTGATGGCGTGTGACTACTACCATGATAATCTACTGGTCTGTGGTTACAAAAAACTAACTCTTACACCCTCCAAGACCCAACCTCTCATTTTTACAAACTAGTACAGATCGCAGCACTTTTGACCAGAAATTAAAGTCACATGACACCTTGACGGAAACAGAAATACCCATGAGCACTCACTCTGGTGGTGTGGCACGGCCTCCAGGACTTCTTGTGTGAGGGCGGTCTCGTTGAGGCGGAACGCCAGCACGATGGCTGTCGCCCACTCGGCCTGGCGCAGCTGTCGGCGGACGCTGGCGGGGGTCACGTCCAGGTCAAGGTCGTAGGGGTCAAACACCAGCGCCCCGTCCAGAGAGTAGGTCAGCAGGCCCTCCGTGGAGGTAGCAGCCCAGCTACGACCTGAGAGAAGAGAGAGGTGGAGGGGAAAGAGAGAAGAGGAGTGGAAAGAGAGAAGAGAGAGGTGGAGTGGAAAGAGAGAAGAGAGAAAGAAGAGGAGTGGAAAGAGAGAAGAGAGAGAGGTGGAGGGGAAAGAGAGAAAAGCGTTGACATTGGATATCCGTGGTACAGAATGATGCACCAGGTGGACTCTTCAGCAGAACCAGCTCAGATAAGACACTTGTAATCCTGATACTAACCAGTAGGAGAGAAGCGGATAGAGCTCACTCTGATTTCAGGCTTGAAATGGCGAGAGCTCATGTCTCCTTTCCTAACCCCGGGCAGACTGAGCTCTACCCCGTCCCCATCACCCACCCCCTCATCCACCAGCGCCAGACTCCCAAACTCTGTCATTTTCCTCCGGTCCAAGAACTCCTGAAGGAGACAGAAAACAGACGAGATCAATCTCACGCAACACATCTGACTAGAAGACAGCTAGCCGCCATTCTACTAGCACAGTGTACTGTATATATGCTCTGAAGGTGTGCTCAGTCAGAGTACATATGGACTGATAGACCAGTGATCTGTAGGTCAACCTGTGGTCAGTACTGTACCTCCATGGCGTCCAGGGACAGGTTGCAGGAGATCTCAAACTTCTTCATGAGGATCTGTTCTCTGATGTTGTAGATGCAGACAAACTTGGACTGGCCTCCAGCCAGAATGGACTCCCCATCTGCAGAGTAGCACAGCGACGTGAAGGACCTGGAATACACAGTACGGGTGGCCACACTTAATGCCCGAAGGGAAACTTGTGAGGTAATTGCTTAGACGCTGCTAGGGAAATTTACTGTTGGTCCAATAACCAGAACACTGGCAGAAACATCCAGGTTATTCCACTCACTTGCCCTTGGCGGACTGTTTGGAGGTGATCTTGTCGGTCTCCTTGCGTCCCATCTCCAGGTCGTGGCGTCCGCTGACCGAGCCTGTCTGATTGGCTGACTGGGGGTTCCAGAAGGAGATCTCTCCGTCCAGCGTGGCCACGGCTAGCTCCTGGCCATCCGGCCGGTACGACACCGCCAGGCCTGCACAACCAATCGGAGACAGAGACATTCATTCAGTGTTTCCCCTACTACCATTACTTCCGCTGAATCCCAAATCGTCTCTACACTCAGCCACACTACGACTAAGTGTCTGTCTGGAAACAACTAACAACTCTGGATTAAGAAAATGACGAAGAAATGCTAATTTAGCAGGAAACTATCCCATTAACAGTCAGTCAGTCAGAGAGCTGTGGAAGGGACTGAGGGGAGACTGAGGCGGGGCTTACCGTCTGAGGTGAGACGGAGTGTCTCTGTGGTCTGCCAGCTGTCCATCATGTCCCAGAGGCGGACCGTCTTGTCCCATGATGCACTGGCCAGGATGGACTGCACCGGGCTGAAGCACAGACAGCTCACCGGGCCCTCGTGGCCCCCCAGGACCTCTAGCAGGCGTCCAGTCTGCATGGACCAGATGAAGACCTCGAAGGAGTCCTGGGCCCCAGCGCTCACCAGGTCCCCGCTCGGGTCCACCGCCAGAGACGAGAACTGGGCCGGCCGTGGAGACGTGAACGTCCGGAAGTTACGGTACCTGTGTAGATACAGTAGTTCCAGACAATCAACCATCAGTATGAACCACTCATTAACCATAGAGCCTGTTTCTCTATCAAACCTTCCTAGTCTATGTGATTGAAAGGAAAAACATGTTTCTGGGAAGGTTTATATAATGTTGCATTGCTAGTTTGTTGTTTTAATTGAAAGGGTGAGTATGGTGCATGGCTGTCTTAAACAGGTTTGTGGTGTGGTGTGTAGTGTGAAGCTGTCTTCACCAGGTGTGGTGTGTAGGTGTGGAGTGGTGTGGAGTGTAGGTGTGGCGTGGTGGTGTGGTGTGAAGGTGTGGCGTGTAGGTGTGTGTAGTGGTGTGTAGGTGTGGTGTGTAGGTGTGATGTGGTGTGTAGGTGTGGTGTGAAGGTGTGTAGGTGTGGTGTGAAGGTGTGGGGTGAAGCTGCCTTCACCAGGTGTGGTGTGGAGTGGTGTGGAGTGTAGGTGTGGAGTGTAGGTGTGGCGTGGTGGTGTGGTGTGAAGGTGTGGTGTGTAGGTGTGTGTAGTGGTGTGTAGGTGTGGTGTGTAGGTGTGATGTGGTGTGTAGGTGTGGTGTGAAGGTGTGTAGGTGTGGTGTGAAGGTGTGGGGTGAAGCTGCCTTCACCAGGTGTGTTCTCTTACCTGTGAAGGTCGAAGGCTCGGACCGTTCCATCCAGGGAGGCGCTGACGATGACAAAGCCTCTGGAGGTGAAGGTGACGTTAGTGACAGAGCTGGTGTGTTCTGTGAACGTGACAAAGCACAAGCCGCTGGTCATGTTCCACACTTTCACCTGAAACACAGAACACCATCAGCATTCACATGCCTGTCTGAAAACACAGGAACATCCTGCTGTTGTTACCTAACCATACAATCATTTGCTTATATTTGTTGTGTAATTGTGTTTCTTGCATATCCCAACTCCCCCTATAGCTCCCGCAGGGAGTGGGGTCACGGCCAGGGTCACCATTTTCATGACCTTGGTATTCCAAAAACGTTGTATCATTCAGCCAACATGTGATTTGGCACAACAGAACAACTGTGACACAGCAGCTAACAGGCCATGGAGAAAAATGTATAAGAACTCACTTTCCCATCATCCCCTCCTGTAGCGATGTACTGTCCGTCGGGGGAGTAAGCCAGGGCAGCCATGTTGTTGAAGTGTCCCTGCTGTTTGAACACGTAGGATTCACTCTGCCACTCCCACACCAGCAGCTGGCCCAGACCTGGACAACACACAAGGCAACATGTCACACGAGTAATTGATGATATTTTGTTCCTTTGTTAAACACTGCAGGTTTGGATGTGCTATTTGGGTATGTTAACTGAGACACCATGAGAACATACCTGAGCAGCCAAAGCCTATCCAGTCGCCAGAGCTGTTCATTGACACTGTGGCAATCCTCTGGTCTGAGATACTGAGAACACATGAAAACATACAGGCTGTTATTGCTACTAATAATACAACAAAACCTAATTGTCCTAACAACTTGATGAATGACCCCACGAGCAAGAACTGCAGGCTTGGGGCCTGAATGAAACTGGTCATTGAGTGGTTCAACAGTCGAGGAGTTAGTGTGTGTGTGTGTGACCCCTGACCTTAGGGAGTGGATGAGATTGAACTCGGGCAGTTCGTGGAGATGGAAGATCCCCGAGGCGAACCCAGTCACCAGGATGTGTGTGGGCTTGTGGAACGCTGCAGCCGTCAGGTTGTTGAAGTCACCCTCCTTGTTGAAGAAGTGTCTGATGGAGACAACACAACAGGCAGCGTCCAATCAGAAACCAACCTCACATTGGTAACACTCAGTCGGCCCAAAACAAATGTAAGTATCATCAATCTTTATTTGTAAATCGCTTGGTAAGAGTTGGTTAGACTCGTGGCCAGGCAAACCTTCGAGGCAGTCTGCTGCTGTACCACAGATACTAAAACAGGTTTGTGAGATGACATACTTGCTCCTCTGTTTGTATCTGACGTTCTTGGTTCCCTCCTTCTCTTTGGGTCTTTCTCCTTTCCCTCTGATCACCTCTCCTCTGGGCTCTTCCTCCTCTCCTTCTCCTCTCTCCTCCTCTCCTCTCTCCGCTGGTAGCCTGGTCTTTCTCAGAACCAGCCCGTCCAGCTCCGTGTCACTCTCCCACACACACAGCGTCCCGTCCTGGCTCACTGTGTACAACTGGAACACACACATATTCAGCAGGTTACTATGGAAACATGTACACACACACACACACACACACACACACACACACACACAAAGGGATACTTCAGGGTTTTGGCATGCTAGCAGATAGCGGGTTGGCGCCCCCCCCCCTTGGGATGTGCCGTGGCAGAGATCTTTGTGGGCTATACTCGGCCTTGTCTCAGGATGGTAAGTTGGTGGTTGAAGATATCCCTCTAGTGGTGTGGGGGCTGTGCTTTGGCAAAGTGGGTGGGGTTATATCCTGCCTGTTTGGCCCTGTCCGGGGGTATCGTTGGATGGGGCCACAGTGTCTCCCGACCCCTCCTGTCTCAGCCTCCAGTATTTATGCTGCAGTAGTTTATGTGTCGGGGGGCTAGGGTCAGTCTGTTATATCTGGAGTATTTCTCCTGTCTTATCCGTTGTCCTGTGTGAATTTAAGTATGCTCTCTCTAATTCTCTCTCTCTCGGAGGAAGACCATAGGACCTAGGACCATACCTCAGGACTACCTGGCCTGATGACTCCTTGCTGTCCCCAGTCCACCTGGCCGTGCTGCAGCTCCAGTTTCAACTGTTCTGCCTGTGGCTATGGAACCCTGACCTGTGCACCGGACGTGCTACCTGTCCCAGACCTGCTGTTTTGAACTCTCTAAAGACAGCAGGAGCAGTAGAGGTACTCTGAATGATCGGCTATGAAAAGCCAACTGACATTTACTCTGAGGTGCTGACCTGTTGCACCCTTCACAACCACTGTGATTATTATTATTTGACCCTGCTGTTCATCTATGAACATTGAACATCTTGGCCATGTTGTGTTATAATCTCCACCCGGCACAGCCAGAAGAGGACTGGCCACCCCTCATAGCCTGGTTCCTCTCTAGGTTTCTTCCTAGGTTCTGGCCTTTCTAGGAAGTTTTTCCTAGCCACCGTGCTTCTACATCTGCATTGCTTGCTGTTTGGGGTTTTAGGCTGGGTTTCTGTACAGCACTTTGTGACATCAGCTGATGTAAGAAGGGCTTTATAAATACATTTGATTGATCGATACCCATTCAACTCAAGTCATTGTGCTACCTCTAACGTCCTTCATACTGGACACAGAGACATAAACATGGTGTCCACCAGTTTGTCAGACTCTGGGGAAGTAGACAAAGAGCCTCGTTGCCAACATCCCGAAGTATCCCTTTAACTCACATACGGTAAATGATGCACAACCACACGCAGGTTCCAATCTGCATACACACACAGGGCACATAGAGAAACCTAGTACATGTTGGACACAGAGAAGGGCTGAGGGGGAAACCCCAGAGAGAACACTCACATCTAAACTGTCCTTCTCGAAGAAGCAGCCCACCATGATGTCCTTGTGTCCCCCCAGAGAGTAGTAGATGAGGTTGGACCAGCGCTCGGCTCCAAACACCCAGGTAGACATGTCTTTGCTGCCCACCACAAAGCACCTGCGTGGGGGAAACAGAGTTAAGGCAGGGGGTTTCTCTCTACGACAATTATATAATGAAGGGTCACCAGACTAAACTGTGTACTGGGGATGCTAACCTCCAGCGGTAGGGGTAAGCAGTGTTAGCTGGTTTTCCATTGCCAGGTGACATGAAACATGTTCTGGGTGGGCCAGTGACTCACTTGGAGTCGTCGGTCCAGTCGATGCAGGTGGTCTCATCGTAGGGTCCGTAGTAGCTCTTGTCCAAGACAAAGGCATTGAACTCCCGGTTCTTCCCGGGAGCGTGGTACATCAACGCTACATTCTCCTTGGTTACCACAAACTTCCTGAGGACCAGGAGAGAGTCACACCAACAGAAATTAGGCTACATCAGCTGATGTAATGATGTAGCAACGCAGCGTGTGTCATGACGCGTGAGGGACTGACCTGCCATCAGGAGAGAAGCGGATACTGGCCACAGGTTTGTGGAAGTGGAAGTGATGGAGAACAGCCCTTGTGATCAGGCTGACCAGCAACGCTGCTCCATCTTCATCCACCAGTATAGCCAGGTTCCCATCGGGGGAGAGGCCGACACAGGTGATGTTCTTGGCAGTGGACACTGGCAGTGTCTCTGACTTGTTGCTGTTAGAAAGAGGACGTGTTCAGTCAGTCTGTTCTCCAAACGCAATAAGTTAAAAATGTATTTTAATCAACAGTCTTGTAAAGGAATCTAGCTAGCTATAACACGTGGCTAGTTATCAGATACTAGTAATCCTGTAATCAGATGTCATCTTACTTTTTTAGATCAAAGACGGAGATGCGGTTTCCCACCGGACTTATCACAGAGTTGCCATCCTTGGAGAAACTCAGATTCCCATGACGATACACAGCTCCCAACAAATTGGAAAACTAGAGGCAGAAATGAGAAAGATTAGCTAACTAACTAAAAAGCTAGCAAGCAGATACAATCTACTGAGTTGTATCACTTACCCTGTAAGCAAACTTCATGTTGGTAGTTGTTCCCTATATTTGTTATTATTTAAATGATCATAAACATCACAGAAAGAGTACATTCATTTATTTTAAGCACGCCACACGTGTGTCGGCATGTTGACAGTAGTCATTTCCGTGTATAAAAAGGGCAATTTACGAGTTGTTAGGGAAATCTACAGAGCCCTCTAGCGTTGAGGAGGGTAAAATGCACGTGAAAGTGAAAAGTTACAAATATTGTTTTGAGACCATACAAAACTCCTCAAGGTGACTTTAATAAACTGGTATGTTACACAATTTAAACAGCCTCCTATATTGCCAAACATATCCGTGGGAACCCCATAACCCTGAGTCATAAGCAAAGCTTTGTAGTTTTACATTGTGCAGACAGATAAACTTGTAAAGAATGTTAATCCAATTATAAAGTAGGTTAGATGGTGTTTACTCTTGACAGATTAACATATTAGGAACAAACACTAAACAATCAGCTCCCTGCAGACAAAGTGCACATTATTTACCTAAAGGATTGTCCTAGAACGTTGATCATAAGATGTTATTGTGCACCAGAACTGAATGCAGTCTGCTGCATACACCAATCCTGTCTGCCCCAATAATTCATTCACAATAGATAGTCCCCATCTACCAGACAACAGAGAGAGAGAGGGGGAGAGAGAGACAGAGAGAGACAGACGGAGAGAGACAGATGGAGAGAGAGACAGAGAGAGAGAGTGAGACAGAGAGAGACAGAGAGAGAGACATATGCAGAGAGAGACAGAGAGCAGAAAGAGACAGAGATGGAGAGAGAGAGAGAGAGACAGAGAGAGAGATGGAGAGAGAGCGAGACAGAGAGAGACAGAGAGAGACAGAGAGAGAGAGACAGAGAGAGACAGAGAGAGACAGAGAGAGGTGACATATGCAGAGAGACAGAGAGCAGAGAGAGACAGAGAGAGAAAGAGACAGAGATGGAGAGAGAGAAAGAGAGAGAGCGAGAGACAGACAGAGACGGGGAGAGAGAGAGAGACAGAGAGAGAGATGGAGAGAGAGAGAGCGAGACAGAGAGAGACAGATACAGAGAGAGCAGAGAGAGAGAGAGAGAGAGAGAGAGAGCAGAGAGAGCGATGGAGAGAGAGAGAGAGAGAAGGGGTGCGGCCTACAGAACTGTCTGAGGAGAACAGTTTTGAAAGGAATGATGGCGTTCTGATGGAATATTTTCTGGAAGGAATGGAGCTGGAAGTGTTCTCTCTTGTCATGTAGATCATTGATCGTATTGGGGATATCTTGTCATCAGAGCCCACCATAGAGCCCGAGCTTGAGGGAGATGATGACGAGGATGATGAAGAAGAAACTGATTATAGCTCTGATGACAGTGAGGATGACATGGGTGCAGCTAACACAGTAAAGGATGGTGAGGGGGTACAGGGAAAATCATCATCATCACAACCACATAGGTCGCTGTTCTCTAAAGTGGGAATTAGTGTGGTGGTCACAGAGACAATCAGTGAGGACCTTTGTAATGGGGCCACCATGGCTGCTGCCAGCGATTCCATGGTACAAGAGAGAGGAACAGCAGGAACTACAGCCAAAAATCACAGCGGGATGTTTTAGTCACATCCCTGGACAATGGTAGAGAGAGAGAGAGAGCGAGAGAGAGAGAGAGAGAGAGAGAGAGAGAGAGAGAGAGAGAGAGAGAGAGAGAGAGAGAGAGAGAGAGAGAGAGAGAGAGAGGAGAGAGAGAGAGAGAGAGGAGAGAGAGAGAAGAGTCTTAGCAGCAGGACAGCCTGTGATGCAGAAGAGCCCCTAACAGATTCCCAGTCACAGACGCTGCCCCCTAGGACTGGGACAGAGCTGTTACAGCTAGGGCTGCTCTGGTCCTACAGCTAGGGCTGCTCTGGTCCTACAGCTAGGGCTGCTCTGGTCCTACAGCTAGGGCTGCTCTGGTCCCCCCAGAGACCTCCAGAGCAACAGAGACAAACTTCTCATCTAGAACCAAAGCCTGGACCAAGCACACAGTGTGACCCAGAGACAGATCTTCACATAGAGCAAGGTGGGAAGCTCCTACAAGGTATTTCAATTTGGTTGATTAGGACAGTTAGTCAGGGAGGTCTTCAAATGATGTGGTCGGATTTTTGTATCTTGACATTATTGAATTATGGAGAAGATGTACTCAGTCAGATAAACTCACAATAAGGAGATATTTTGATGCACTTGGACACATGCACCTATCTTATTTATTTCTAGTTGTGTGTATTGTAGATGAATGAAAAAATAAAATACAAATAATCATTTATTATCACATGCTCTAGGAACTATGTGGTGTGGCATACGAGTGCAGTCGAGATGTATGCGAAGCAGCGTATTTTTTTGCAGGCTCATTGCACACCAACAACTGCAGTGCAACACAAATTAGGGCATCAGGCCTAGCTGGAAGTTTGTGATTAATTAGAATAACAATTAAAGTTCCACAAAGTTGCTCTTCTCATGCAATGCCATGTTGCCAATCATTGATTGTCCAAAGTGGGCAGCAGTGTATCAACAAGCCTCCTTTTTATTGGACAGAAAGCCTTTGTGTCTCATCAAGAGAGCTATAATTATGGAGGATTGTTGGCAGAACAACAACTATTGATAATCAATTGAAATGTTTTGTCTCTGTTCACTAGCGCCAGTTTCTGCATAACTAGAACAGGAAGTGACATCTTCAATGGAGGGGACGCCACAGGGGACAAAGCTGGGGACTGGGGTGTCCACTGGTCAACCTGTAAAAGGTGCAGGACCTAACACATTCACCAAGCCAAGAGAGAACCACGAGGAACCTGAGGAAGCGTGTGAGGAGGAGGAAGAGGGGTTAAATCGAGGTGGGTGCCAGAGTGGTGGGCAGCAGTCCCCTGACGAGAAGCCTGGCAGCAAAAATGCTTCAAAGTACAGCACCGTGTCCTACAGGAAGATACGGAAAGGGAACACCAAACAGAGGGTTGATGAGTTTGAGTCCATGGTAAACACATGACCCTGATGTCAAGTACGCGTTTAGGAACTTTTTGCCCTTACATTGTGTCATAATAAATCTTTGTATATTAAAATGTCCAATAATTGCAAGAAATGCTTTTTATACAGTTCATAGAATGTAAATCTTATGTACTGTATGTTATAAGTTGAATAATCTAGATCAGGGGTGTTAAACTCATTCCATGGAGGGCCGTGTATCTGTGGGTTTTTGGTTTTCCCTTTCAATTAAGACCTAGACAACCAGGTGAGGGGAGTTCCTTACTAATTAGTGACCTTCATTCATCAATCATATACAAGGGAGGAGCGAACACCCCAGACACTCTGCCCTGTGTGGAACGAGTTTGACACGGGATCTACAGTATTTGCTGTAAACTGGTGTTCAAGTGTGTTTCTGTTGTAGATTGTTTCTTAAAATGTTGTTTCAGAGATCCCGGGACGAATACTACAGCCAAACATGTCTTGCCACACACACAAAACAACATCAAACTCAATCTGATCCTTTTCTTTCTCATTCCAGTGTATTCCATAAGACCATCCTGAACAGTCACACCAACAACAGAGATATGGACTAACAGTTATTCTGTGACTTGTAGATTCACTCTGCACACATAGATCAGACTTACAGTAAATTAGCTGATGTTGACAGACCTTGAGACAAGAAGGTCTACATTTAGAAAAATATATTTTACACATACACTGAGTGTACAAAACATGAAGAACACCTTCCTAATATTGCATGGCAGAACAGCCTCAATTCGTCAGAGAAAGGACTCTACAAGGTGTCGAAAGGATGCTGGCCCATGTTGACTCCAGTGCTTCCCACAGTTGTGTCAAGTTGGCAGGTGGACCATTCTTCATACTCACGGGAAACTGTTGAGCGTGAAAAACCCAGTAGCGTTGCAGTTCTTGATACAAACCGGTACACCTGGCACCTACTACCATACCCCGTTCTTGCCCATTCACAATGGCACACACACACAATCCATGTCTCAATTGTCTCAAGGCTTAAAAATCCTTCTTTAACCAGGAAAAAAATCATCTACACTAATTGAAGTGGATTTAACAAGTGACATCAATAAGGGATCATCTTTCACCTGGATTCACCTGGTCAGTCTGTCATGGAAGAGCACTCAGTGTACTTTACATTTACGGACACAAGGTGGCGCTTGAGATCTAGATTAACTAAGGACCAAACAGCAGGCTGTGTGTGTGTGTGTGTGTGTGTGTGTGTGTGTGTGTGTGTGTGTGTGTGTGTGTGTGTGTGTGTGTGTGTGTGTCTTCACACATG
Organism: Salmo salar; assembly: GCF_965601325.2. Lineage (NCBI taxonomy): Eukaryota > Metazoa > Chordata > Actinopteri > Salmoniformes > Salmonidae > Salmo > Salmo salar. Next base: position 80,310,640 of record NC_138306.1, on the reverse strand, counting down.
GTCTCCCTTCCTGTCCCCCCTCCACTGATCAGAGGGCTCATTAATTCTCAGGCCCATGGTCAATATCTGTGTGTGAGACAGAGACACAGAGACACACACAGAGATAGAGAGAGAGAGAGAGAGAGAGAGAGAGAGAGAGAGAGAGAGAGAGAGAGAGAGAGAGAGAGAGAGAGAGAGAGAGAGAGAGAGAGAGAGATGAGCCTATTTTGCAATGCAGTATTGTCAGACGGCAGCATAGTTGAGGCTAGACTGCAGTGCCACCTGCTACGTTAGTTCTCCTAACTTGCTGAGTAAGTTCTCCTAACCTGCTACGTTAATTCTCCTAACCTGCTACGTTAATTCTCCTAACCTGCTACGTTAATTCTCCTAACCTGCTACGTTAATTCTCCTAACCTGCTGAGTAAGTTCTCCTAGCCTGCTACTAAAAGCCCCCCCACCACAAAACATCTTCCTGCGATCATGATAGTGCCGTTGGCATTGTAACATAGTGGTTGATTGAATTTCAAATTCAAACTACAATGTGGAGGAGTAGATGAAAGTGATTTGTGTGTGAAAGTGATCTAAATGTAGCTAATGTCACAGATTACGGCAGTTTGGAATGTGACATTTAAGCCTTCATTAATATTTATAGAGTGTATTTCATTGTGCCCTTACTGCCTGTATTCACATACATATCTACAGAAACTAAAGGAGCAATCATGGGCCAATCATGCCCATTAAGAAAGGTAGTAAACATCATAGGTCTAATGAGCTGTTTCCCTCCGTTCTAATCTTGATTTAGCTGTTGTGACCTGGTGAAGTACGACAATTAGATTAGTTGCCTTTGCTAATTTGTCTCTTCGAAGTTTGTTTCATGTTTGTGTTTTTTCTTATGCTGCACGATGTCGTAAAATGTATTTGATGACATTTTCCAAAGCTAACTTTGTATTGACCTTAGCATATTGTCACCAATAGAGCCCTTTCTCGTCTCTTTTTGGGCGGTGGTAGTGCTTGTATTTAATTGAATCCTCTTGGCTGAGACTGGAGAAGGAGAATGCAATGCACATCGTCCGGTTTCATTTGGTTTTGAATAGATGGGATACACCTTTATTCAAATGTGACTTTTCATAGCAGGTTAGGAGAACTTACTCAACAGGTTAGGAGAATTAACGTAATCGGTTAGAAGAATTAGGTTAAGGTTAGGAAAACAGTTAGGGTTAGCTAAAATGGCAACAAAAAATACTTTTGATGTTAATTTGACAAAAGCTGGAGCCCTTCTAGCCATGACTGTTTCATTTGACTAGAGGCAAATGTCAGATAATATGGCTGCAGGCTACCTGTTCATTCCATGATGAGCTCTGTTGGGCTTCTTCCTGATGTAGCTGGGGGTCACAGGAGGTACCAGGTAACATTCAGCACTCTGGTGTTCTGGGGCCACGCTTGACCTTTAGAGCAGTTGTACAGGACAACATTCCTCCAATGCATAAATAAGAATATCCTTTATATGCTACAAAAATATTCTTCTTAACATTGGATTACAGTATGGATACACGACTCTGACAGAGAGGACCGTCTGCTGCTCTACATGTAGCCACGGTAACCAATTCCCACTAAAAGCAAAGTCCTACATTACACACACCTGTTGTGGTTTGGTGCTCAATTAGATACAGGTGAAATAAAGGCCTTTATCTCATCTGTGGACCTATGTTCAGCTAGCCATAGAGACGGGGATAGTTAGTGACACTTCTGTGTCATAGTGTTCACACCACCATCATTAGCCAAGCAGGGGGAGCAATATGTGAGGGTCTAATTAGCTTTCTGTAGCAGCAGGGTGGCTAACAGGATTAGTTCTTCTCATACCACTGTCTTTCTTTCTTTCCTTTGTTCTTTCGTTTCTTCTCTTTCTTTCTTTCTTTCTTTCTTTCTTTCTTTCTTTCTTTCTTTCTTTCTTTCTTTCTTTTGGAAGAGGAAGAGCAGGATGCTGAAATACCACTGTTTACCCTGGGCTTTTGATTCTCACATGCACTGAACAATGTTCATTGTCTCTCCTGAGGGAATTTCAGTTTTAATTTTAATTATATTTCCTGGAAGTTTCTTCAACATGTCATAATTAAATAGTCACTACATTACCTAATAATAACAACACAAACTGTGTTTATTTAAATTGAAAATCAAGACAACCTTTCACCATGCAGCACGCAGTTCCAGTTCCTGCTAGTGCTGGCGAATTCCACTTAACGAGCTCTTAATCCAACATATAAAACAGCATGCTCTCTGGTGACATTTCACTAAGACATTAAACCATGATACGTGAGAACTGTTGGGGAAAGGATGGTTTCAGTGCAAGACTATGTGACCAGTCCTACAGTGGTTCTAGGATTTACAGCTCTGGACTCTTTAGATTTAATATAGAGATAAACAACAGCCTAACAGGATACCTTGAACTATCACAGAATGTGTCCGTTTTAACAGCTTCCTGTTTTAGAGAGCTCTCTACATTGGTGATCCTTTGGATGTCCCTACCCCATTGAAGTTGAAAGGTTGAAAGGTTAGTGTAAGGGCAGGGGTTAAGGTTAGGGTATAGGGTATGGATGTCCCAAGGATCCCAAATAGCACTTACCCTACATTGGCTCTAGATTACTGTTCTGAGCATCCATCAACTCTCAGAATGGTAGACCATAATATTTGCCAGACTTCGGGGCCACGCCGTAAAGCACCTACATACAAAACTTTGTTTTGGTTTGAAGTCCAATCAGAAAGTAAGGTGGTGCACCCACCCACACACTGTATGAATGGTTGGCAGTCTTGGCCCATTTCTTTCCTCAAGTAATTGTGTTTGAGATACAATGCAAAAAAAGACAGTAGTTTCACCATCACCCTTGACACTGAACAATCTTCAAGATTAGAACAATACCATTCACTTTTAATATAGTCTGGGTACCAGTCTCTGTAACATTCCACTCCTACTCCATGCCATGTGTCATTTGCCAAATGACACAGAGTAGGCTACCTGGACAAGTAGTTGAATGTAGCTGAAAAGAGATTGGCAGCCAGGCTGATAGTCCTTCTAAATGGCCAAATTGCCAAACACCTGAAGGATATGTGTTGGTTTACACAGATGCCTGAGCTAAGATGGGAGGCAGCCTTCATTCTGTGTTTCCGTTAACTCCATGGTGACCAGTGAAACAGACCTGTGTGGCAGTCAAAACGCTGTAGAATATTCATGACAGGCCTGGAAGGGGGAGATTAGTGAAACACCTAACCTGGTGACATAGGGACCAATGGTCTTCCTGTAACCCTGAGTCCCCCCCCCCCCACCTCTGTGGGGTGGCAGGGCTCTGAGTAGGCTTGCAGAGAGGATGACTCAATAACCCAGGAATACTAAGAAACTTCCATTGTGTGAAGAGAATAGATTATTGAGCTACACCCCCAATTCCGTACATTCCGTCCCCTCCTCCTCCCCAATGATGCAATAATACTGGGGTAATTTGGAAGGTGAGCCGGCAGGCATTTATCCAGGCCATCCACTGCCTGATGATAAGAACCACATAGTGCTGCATATCAATGCTCAAGCAGGAAGCTCTTTCTCTGGCATTTGAAAGGACACCTGTCACTCAGTCTGTTCAGCAAAATAAGATGATTTTCTCTTTATTTTCCTATTTTCTATGTTATCAGCAGTAGAAAGTAGAACAAAGCGGCCTCCCAGAACCTGGTTAGGTAAAAAGCTGAGGAATGGGGTTGAAGAAATGTAACCACTCTCAAATTCATAGACAGAGCTATGGATGTAAGGACTGACCATCCAGTATATCAAAATGATAGTTTTAACCATGTTTTGAGGCTAAATAGTGTTTGTTTACATTTTCTTTGTTTACAAACATTGGAGTTCTGATAGGGTACGACAGTTGAACTACATTATTATATTTTTAATGACATTTTTTATTTAACCTTTATTTAACTATGCAAGTCAGTTAAGAACAAATTCTTATTTACAATGATGGCCTACACCGGCCAAACCCGGACGATGCTGGGCCAATTGTGCGCTGCCCTATGGGACTCCCAATCACGGCCGGTTGGGATACAGCCTGGATTCGAACCAGGGTGTCTGTAGTGACACCTCCAGCACTGAGATGCAGTTCCTTAGACCACTGCGCCACTCGGGAGCCCAACTAAGCTCATGAGGCATTTATAAGTTATATATCTTCAAGAATCAATGGGTACATATCATTAATTTATAAGTCCAAAAATGGACGTAGCAACTAGTTTATAACAATGTACAATGGAATGTTGAAAAATATTGCTTTGTTATCAAATGAGCCTGTATGGATGGTATTTAGCATCATACAGAGATCTCCCTCCTACTGACGTGGATGTTCCATACAGTGTGCTGTAGGGACATACTCTGCCATCATACACTGCAACTCATTCCACCTCTACAGTGAGACACTAGCTTTACTTGTCCACTGAGGTCCTGCCCTGTCCAACTGGCCAGCGTCATCCCAGGATTGCTGTCTCCCTCAGAGCACTTATGTGTGGAAACACCAGGGAATGAATGGCATGTCATCTCTCCCATCATTGTTCTCCCCACGTAGAGAATCAGAGACTGTTGCACTCTGGGTTAAGGAAGTCAACACTTCAACTACTTTCCTCACTCCCTTTTTCTCCCTCAAATATTTCCCAGTTTCTCTCCACCCCTCTCAACAATGTCCTCTTTGAGACCAGGCGCGGGGTTCACAAACTCACTGAAACCCATGACTGTTCCCCCTGTAACTACTGTAACACCAGACTGTGAGTGGGCTGCCTAAATTACACATATATATGAAGGGATGGCTCCAATACTGCCCTGGCATCATTCTGTTTCCTCCCACTCAGTTTTTTAAATGAATTTAGCTGCCATGTTGTTTTTGACAGATTCCAGAACTCTGAGGGTGCAGCATTCAGTTCTCCTTTGGCCATCATGCAGCGTCCATCAGTGCTGCTGCCTCCATTACGTCTTAGCTGTTGCAGCAGCTAGCAAGGCAATGTGGTTTCTCCTGAAGCACTTTCAGTAACCTCTCAGTGCTCTTCTGTACTACAATGTGTCTTAGAGCAACAGTGGTGACCTTGCTATGAATAGCTTCAATGTGGTGGTGATCACGCCTTTGTCACATTGTGACATCAGCAACTCTAAGACCCTTTGTGTACAGAAGAACGCCCACCTCAAAAATGTACTCCCACGGGGCATAGCTAACTAGTTGTACTTTGAACAAAGGTGCGCCAAGGGCAGAATTCCTGGGTGCTATGGAGAGCAGAAGGCCTGGGTGCTATGGAGAGCAGAATGCCTGGGTGATATGGAGAGCAGAAGGCCTGGGTGCTATGGAGAGCAGAAGGCCTGGGTGCTATGGAGAGCAGAAGGCCTGGGTGCTATGGAGAGCAGGAGGTCTGGGTGCTATGGAGAGCAGAAGGCCTGGGAGCTATGGAGAGCAGGAGGCCTGGGTGCTATGGAGAGCAGAAGGCCTGGGTGCTATGGAGAGCAGGAGGTCTGGGTGCTATGGAGAGCAGAAGGCCTGGGAGCTATGGAGAGCAGGAGGCCTGGGTGCTATGGAGAGCAGAAGGCCTGGGAGCTATGGAGAGCAGGAGGTCTGGGTGCTATGGAGAGCAGGAGGTCTGGGTGCTATGGAGAGCAGAAGGCCTGGGAGCTATGGAGAGCAGGAGGCCTGGGTGCTATGGAGAGCAGAAGGCCTGGGAGCTATGGAGAGCAGGAGGTCTGGGTGCTATGGAGAGCAGGAGGTCTGGGTGCTATGGAGAGCAGAAGGCCTGGGAGCTATGGAGAGCAGGAGGCCTGGGTGCTATGGAGAGCAGAAGGCCTGGGAGCTATGGAGAGCCATCTTGGTTCATAATAACATGGATGACAGCTAGCATTCACACTGAAGACCAAACCTCACAATACTGGAGCCAAAATGGACAGCTCTTCTTTTTCAAGTGATGAAAACTGTTATTCTCGTGAGATAAAACCTTCTAATAATGAACATTCTAGTTTTGACAAATTATTCTGATCAACCCTTCCATTAAGAGCTCATGGCAGGACAGGCAGTATGATTGTGTCATATTGTCCTGCATCTGCAGCTGTAGTGGTTTGCTACAGAGAAGATGCAGAAAAGATATTGCACAGATGCAGAGAAGCCATTACAGCTGCACTGTTGAATTCCCACAGCCATTCCCTAATGCCCTTTTCTAGTAGTGTGCAGTAGTCAGTCAGACATCACAGCGCACACCAGTCAGTCAGACATCACGGTGCAGACCAGTCAGTCAGACACCACGGAGCACACCAGTCAGTCAAACACCACAGTGCACACCAGTCAGTCAGACACCACGGAGCACACCAGTCAGTCAAACACCACGGTGTACACCAGTCAGTCAGACACCACAGAGCACACCAGTCAGACACCGCGGAGCACACCAGTCAGTCAAACATCGCGGAGCACACCAGTCAGTCAGACATTAGAAAGCACACCAGTCAGTCAGACACCACCGAGCACACCAGTCAGTCAGACATTACAGAGCACACCAGTCAGTCAGACACCACGGAGCACACCAGTCAGTCAGACATTGTGGTGCACACCAGTCAGTCAGACATTACAGAGCACACCAGTCAGTCAGACACCACGGAGCACATCAGTCAGTCAGACATCACCGAGCACACCAATCAGTCAGACACCACGGAGCACACCAGTCAGTCAGACATTGCGGTGCACACCAGTCAGTCAGACATTACAGAGCACATCAGTCAGTCAGACATCACCGAGCACATCAGTCAGTCAGACATCACCGAGCACACCAGTCAGTCAGACACCACGAAGCACACCAGTCAGTCAGACACCACGGAGCACACCAGTCAGTCAGACATCACAGAGCACACCTGTCAGTCAGACACCACGGAGCACACCAGTCAGTCAGACATCACAGAGCACACCAGTCAGTCAGACACCACAGAGCACACCTGTCAGTCAGACACCACGGAGCACACCAGTCAGTCAGACATCACAGAGCACACCAGTCAGTCAGACACCATGGAGCACACCAGTCAGTCAGACGTCACAGAGCACACCAGTCAGTCAGACGTCACAGAGCACACCAGTCAGTCAGACACCGCGGAGCACACCAGTCAGTCAGACGTCACAGAGCACACCAGTCAGTCAGACGTCACAGAGCACACCAGTCAGTCAGACACCGCGGAGCACACCAGTCAGTCAGACACCACGGAGACACCAGTCAGACACCACAGAGCACACCAGTCAGTCAGACATCACAGAGCACACCAGTCAGTCAGACACCGCGGAGTACACCAGTCAAACACCACAGAGCACACCAGTCAGTCAGACACCATGGAGCACACCAGTCAGTCAGACATCACAGAGCACACGAGTCAGTCAGACATCACAGAGCACACCTGTCAGTCAGACACCACGGAGCACATCAGTCAGACATCACAGAGCACACCAGTCAGTCAGACACCACGGAGCACACCAGTCATTCAGACGTCACAGAGCACACCAGTCAGTCAGACACCGCGGAGCCCACCAGTCAGTCAGACACCACGGAGCACACCAGTCAGTGCACACCAGTCAGTCAGACACCACAGAGCACACCAGTAACAGTCAGACATCGCGGAGCACACCAGTCAGTCAGACACCACAGAGAACACCAGTCAGTCAGACACCGCAGAGCAAACCAGTCAGTCTGACATCACAGAGCAAACCAGTCAGTAAGACACCACGGAGACACCAGTCAGACACCACAGAGCACACCAGTCAGTCAGACACAGCGGAGCACACCAGTCAGTACACACCAGTCAGTCAGACATCGTGGAGCACACCAGTCAGTCAGACACCGCGGAGCACACCAGTCAGTGCACACCAGTCAGTCAGACATCACAGAGCACACCAGTAACAGTCAGACATCGCGGAGCACACCAGTCAGTCAGACATCGCGGAGGACACCAGTCAGTGCACACCATTTAGTCTGACATCACAGAGCACATCAGTCAGTGCACACCCACACCAGTCAGTCAGACATTGGTAGGTGTACTCTCCCGATCTCTAATCCCCCTGCTGCCGACCTGCTGCCTCCAGAGATGGAGAGCTTTAGTGGTCATAATGCCAAGAAGATTTGTCTGATTATTCATTACATATTCATTACAATTACTGTAATTGCCTCTGGTCTCGCTCATTCAAGGCCCTTAAGAGTGGCGCTGGATGGATCTCATAGACTTCCACTGCAAACGCACCAAGTAATATGAACAGAGGACTTTAGTCCTGACATTCAAATCTCACATTGACCTTTAGGAAAGCCTGGTTTTGTGTGTGTGTGTGTGTGTGTGTGTGTGTGTGTGTGTGTGTGTGTGTGTGTGTGTGTGTGTGTGTGTGTGTGTGTGTGTGTGTGTGTGTGTGTGTGTGTGTGTGTGTGTGTGTGTGTGTGTGTGTGTGTGTGTGTGGTGTGTGTGTGTGTGAGAGTCAAAAGGCTGCTAGCAATGGCCCTTCCATAATAGTGCTTGTATGTGTGAGACATTTTGGCCAGCCTGACATCTTGTCTCCCCACTCTCCCTGACACATGGCGAGTGTTCAGAGCTGAGGACCTCTATCAGCCTGGTCTGCCCACCCAGTTTCATTAGCAGCCCACATGATTATTCCAGGATCACAGCGCTTGCTATCAAACCGCAGTTCAAATTAGTTCAGGATCAGAGCCCCTCGTCCAACAGCCCCAGGTTGCTTAATTGCATTATACCGTCTGCTGATCACCTAGGAATACCCATTACCTATTCCCCTGGTGCAGGAGAGAGTCCCCTGGATTAACACTGGGCTGGGTGACAGGGGACCAGGGATATTAAGGGCCTTTATGCAGAGCAAGCCACAGATACTAGTTCCCTGTTCAAATGAATGAAATCAGACCCAATGAAACAATAACAGATTTTCAAAAGCTTTAGATGGATTTGGGGTTAAAACCAGTTTGTTTGAGGCAATCAGACTGAACTGAATGATCTAGGTGGTTTCCGCTGGTTGTGGGGGTATTACAGTTGGCTAACTGAATCTATACATGACCTTCCTCTTGGAGATTAGGTTGTATGTGGCCAAATGATGAGGTCCTACACCCAGTGTAGAGCAGCTTATCTGTACCAGTGACTGATAAATCTATCCTTCCTTATTGCAGGATCATCTCCATGTGCTTCACTCTGACCAGTCTCTTCCATACCTGTAGCTTCATAGTGATGCTAATAACAGGTGTCATCTCTCATATATACAGTTCTGTATGTAGACTGCTCATCAGAACCTGCTTCATGGAAGGCTGCCATATGAATAGATTTAGTGCAAGTGACTTGGGTTTGTTTGTTACAGTTCAGTGGTTATAATGTAGGTACTAATTACCTGTGTTCTACGTGTAGTTCTACATGTAGTTCTACGTGTAGTTCTACGTGTAGTACACCTCAGTCTGAGTACAGTTCAACATGCAGCCGGTTGCTGTATTGTGTTGAATTATACTACTAAGTTCCCTTATGGGAGAATTATCATGCAACCTTGTTATGCTCAGAAATCTGAATGGCGGTAAGCGGGATTGTAAAAAACACAGGGTTTGCCATGAAAACAATGTTGTTGTTAGCAACCAGATACACTGCAATTATGTAATTAAATGTGTCTCGGAAAAGCATTTGAGATCGACTTACCGTGTTTATTGAAAAAAAGAGGACTATGAATCTCTTTCAATCTGAATAAGGGTGGAATTTCATCCAAGCAGACACAAGCAAACAGAGACTAAGTTGGCCCTGACTGTCAAGGCATTGTACTGAAAACTCCCATTTGGCAAAAAACTGATACACATGGTTGGATTCAGTTACAGTAACAGTACACAGCGGAAACCTCTAGAATGATTCCCTCAGCCTTTTTAGACAAAACAAGAACACACACAAATTGTATTACAAACATGCTAACAAGACCAATATTATGAACCAATTTGCATCCTGTAGTACTAACTCAAAAAAGTTCTGGGACACTGTAAAGTCCATGGAGAATAAGAGCACCTCCTCCCAGCTGCCCACTGCACTGAAGCTAGGAAACACTGTCACCACCGATAAATCCACTATAATTGAGAATTTCAATAAGCATTTCTCTATGGCTGGCCATGCCTTCCACCTGGCTACCCCTACCACGGTCAACTGCCCGGCACCCTCCACAGCAACCCGCCACAGCCCCCACCATTTCTCCTTCACCCAAATCAAGATAGCTGATGTTCTGAAAGAGCTGCAAAATCTGGACCCATACAAATCAGCCGGGCAAGACAATCTGGGCCCTCTCTTTCTAAAATGATCTGCCGAAATTGTTGCAACCCCTATTACTAGCCTGTTCAACCTCTCTTTTGTATCGTCTGAGATTCCCAAAGATTGGAAAGCTGCCGCGGTCATCCCCCTCTTCAAAGGGGGTGACACTCTAGACCCAAACTGCTACAGACCTATATCTATCCTACCCTGTCTTTCTAAGGTCTTCGAAAGCCAAGTTAACAAACAGATTACCGACCATTTAGAATCCCACCGTACCTTCTGCGCTATGCAATCTGGTTTCAGAGCTGGTCATGGGTGCACCTCAGCCACGCTCAAGGTCCTAAACGACATCATAACCGCCATCGATAAGAGACATTACTGTGCAGCCGTATTCATCGACCTGGCCAAGGCTTTCGACTCTGTCAATCACCACATTCTTATTGGCAGACTCAACAGCCTTGGTTTCTCAAATGATTGCCTCGCCTGGTTTACCAACTACTTCTCTGATAGAGTTCAGTGTGTCAAATCGGAGGGCCTGTTGTCCGGACCTCTGGCCGTCTCTATGGGTGTGCCACAGGGTTCAATTCTCGGGCCGACTCTCTTCTCTGTATACACCAATGATGTTGCTCTTGCTGCTGGTGATTCTCTGATCCACCTCTACGCAGACGACACCATTCTGTATACTTCTGGCCCCTCTTTAGACACTGTGTTAACTAACCTCCAGACGAGCTTCAATGCCAGACAACTTTCAATGCCAGACAACTCTCCTTCCGCGGCCTCCAACTGCTCTTAAATGCAAGTAAAACTAAATGCATGCTCTTCAACCGATCGCTGCCCACACCTGCCCGCCCGTCCAGCATTACCACTCTGGACGGTTCTGACTTAGAATATGTGGACAACTACAAATACCTAGGTGTCTGGCTAGACTGTAAACTCTCCTTCCAGACTCACATTAAGCATCTCCAATCCAAAATTAAATCTAGAATCGGCTTCCTATAATCGCAAAACAAAGCATCCTTCACTCATGCTGCCAAACATACCCTCGTAAAACTGACCATCCTACGATCCTCGACTTCGGTGATGTCATCTATAAAATAGCCTCCAACACTCTACTCAACAAACTGGATGCAGTCTATCACAGTGCCATCTGTTTTGTCACCAAAGCCCCATACACTACCCACCATTGCGACCTGTACAGTCTCGTTGGTTGGCCCTTGCTTCATACTCGTCACCAAACCCATTGGCTACAGGTTATCTACAAGTCTCTGCTAGGTAAAGCACCGCCTTATCTCAGCTCACTGGTCACCATAGCAGCACCCACTCGTAGCACGCGCTCCAGCAGGTATATCTCACTGGTCACCCCCAAAGCCAATTCCTCCTTTGGTTGTCTTTCCTTCCAGTTCTCTGCTGCCAATGACTGGAACGAACTGCAAAAATCTCTGAAGCTGGAGACTCATATCTCCCTCACTAGCTTTAAGCACCAGCTGTCAGAGCAGCTCACAGATCACTGTACATTGCCTATCTGTAAACAGCCCATCTATCTACCTACCTCATCCCCATACTGTATTTATCTTTCTCCTTTGCACCCCAGTATCTCTACTCGCACATTCATCTTCTGCACATCTACCATTCTAGTGTTTAATTGCTATATTGTAATTACTTCGCCACCATGGCCTATTTATTGCCTTAACTTACCTCATTTGCACTCACTGTATATAGACTTTTTGTTTTCTTTTGTTCTACTGTATTATTGACTGTATGTTTTGTTTATTCCATGTGTACCTCTGTGTTGTATGTGTCAAATTGCTACGCTTTATCTTAGCCAGGTCGCAGTTGCAAATGAGAACTTGTTCTCAACTAGCCTACCTGGTTAAATAAAGGTGAAATAAAAAATAATTAAAAACCAGTCAGAACACTATCAAAAAATGAAATGTTCCTTTAATCCATTCGTAAAATACATATTCTATAATATTTTGAAAGAAAATTAGTATCTTTACATGCTTTATAATAACTGCAACATTAAGACAGTTCAAATCTGTAAAATATAGAGGAATGAGTTGGAATAGGTTCAATTCATATGACGTCATACCGTGTCTGAAAGCAAGGCACAGATCATAAATTCCCCTTCAACTGCTTCACTCTATAAAACCGCAAATAATCAGCAGAACTGCAAGTATTAACTTAGTAATAGTACAAATACTGTACAAGCTCAGGTGCACTGCAGACAGATACAGACAGTGAAGAGACATTTCCATACAATACTTAAAAAGGCACAATTTATAACTTTCTGCAAATGTAACTGTGGTCACCTCCATTTTACAAACAAATGCAGCGGCAGCACATTTGACTGGAAATGAAAGTTCCAGATTGTGCCGTTAATCCTCTCAGCATTAGACGTACATCTCATCACCACTCATACCTCTAGCTATCTTATCAAGTTCATTGGAAGATGGAAGGAGTGAATAACAAACAATGAATAAATATCTTTAATTAAAAAAATATATAATGACGTAGCAATAACAGTAGTAAAAAAGCATTCATTCTGCCATGATTTTAAAAACAGTAAGGATAAAGCTGGAGTCATTTATTTAAGGTGCATGAGACAGACCAGTGTATGCTAGCAGGCAGCAGATATAGAAATGTCGTTGTCACCGGGGTGCCAGGAAAAAAGCCTTATTATAAACCGGGCAGTTTGGTCCTGTGTGCTGATTAGCCGAAACAGCATTTCAGCTGTGTGTATACCAGACAATATACCAAGGGTATATCCTTGTTCACTGTTCTATTTATGTTGGTAACTTATCTGTACCAGTTTATAAAGCATTAAGGCACCTCAGGGGTTAGAGGTATATAGCACAGCTAAGGGCTGTATCCAAGCACTCCACTTCGCGTCGTGACTAACAGACCTAGGCAGTGGTATATTGGCCATTATAAACTGGGTGGTTCAAGCCCTGAATGCTGATTGGCTGACAGCTGTGGTATATCACGGGTATGACAAAAAACATTTATTTCTACCGCTCTAATTAAGTTGGTAACCAGTTTATAATAGCAGTAAGGCACCTCGGGGGTCTGTGATATATGGCCAATATACCATGGCTAAGGGCTGTATCCAGGCACTTCGCGTTGCGTCATGCATAAGAACAGCCCTTAGCCGTGGTATATTGGCCATATACCACACCCCCTCGGGCCTTATTGCTTAAATATGCAATGGCACTGCGGCGAGGAACAGTGATGTAAAGTAACACGCTGAAGTCAGAAATGAAGACGTGGAAACGTTAAGCTGAGTGTGAATAAACTGCATGGTCCTGTAATGCCGGCTGTCCCTAACGAGGCAGAATCAAGCGGAATCAGGCAGAACTGGTTCTGGTATTGGAGAAAGGGCATAAGAACCACATCCAAAGTATAGTTCCAGTGAAATGTGGACATCCATAAGACACCGATAACAAAAACAAGACTGAATAATATAACAATAAACTATATTACAAAGCCATATAAGGCGAAGAATTGATAAGATTATAGACAGTATGAACTGTGAGTTACAGCTTTATGTCAGAGGCACTGACTGTCAAACTGTTGACTTTGTAGTAGTGAGAATCCAGTGTGATGGAAAACTGGCCAGATAGTCCCTGTCTCCCTCCATAAAAATATCAATACAAAGAATTATAAAAAAAGTCTAACATCAAACTATATTTTACATTTGAGTTATTTAGCAGACTCTCTTATCCAGAGTGACTTACAGGAGCAATTAGGGTTAAGTGCCTTGTTCAAAGACACACTGACCTTCTGGTTACTGGCCCAATGCTCTTAACCACAATAAAACATTCAGGGTTGACAAATACTCACCTAGATTAAATTAGGATACAATCTAGTTTGTACTCTTGTTGTTTACAATATCATCCCTTTCATCATTGTCATTCTTAGCACCACAGCTCTGGTTAGTGTGGCGTTACGGTGCGGTGTGGCGGTGTGGTGTGGCGTGGCGGTGCGGTGGTGCGGTGTGGCGTGGCGGTGCGGTGCGGCGGTGTGGTGCGGCGCGGTGCGGCGTGGTGGTGCGGTGCGGACGGGTTCCCCTCACACCCCTCCTCCACTGCGGTCCACAGTCACAGGTCCCCTCAGGTCCAGGCTCTCCTCAGCGGTCTTCATCAGGATGGCCAACCTGCTGTCAGACACCTGGCCCTTCTTCACAGCACTCATCAGCTGGGAGCAGGGAACAGAGGGAATATAGAGGATGAGGAAACTGTGGCAGAGTTGTGGATGTAATGCAAGGTATCAAACTAACGCAACGAGATACGCTGTATGCATGCATGCATGTATGCGTGAGAGAGACAGGGATAAAGATGCATTGTAATGCTGGAGCGTGTTCTGATCTAAGCTCCAGGGGTAGTCAGACTGTGTCTGGACAGAGCACTAATACTACTGACACTGGTGGTAGTAGTAGTAGTAGTAGTACACCGGTTTTACAGTACCCCAAACCATTCTGGGATTCTTACTTGACCATGGAAAGTCATCTCCTGTCAACAGTACTTGTAATAAAAGGTATTCTATGGTCCTCACACATTATACTTCCTAATTGATCACATGATGACTACTAACGACCTGGAAGTACTGTAGCTCTCTCTCACCCTCATTACCTGGAGTCATTGTCATACGTTTTGGACTGTAATGATCTGGATCTGGTCAGGAGAGAACATACTCCCAGTTAGGCTTTCACACCTACAGCGCCCTTCATAGGAGGGTCTGTCATGCCTTGCCACTCGCAGAAGAGAAAAAACACCCAGCGAACAGAACATGAAAATCCCCTATTCTCCATTAATTACAATGTTGGAATCATGTAAAACTAATGTGAGCATCTGCCTGTTCTGTAGCCGAGTGTTAGTGTGTGTGTGTCTGTGTGTGTTTCTGTGTGTGTGTGTGTGTGTGTGTGTGTCTGAGGGGTAATTGATCCTTCTCCCTGAGGAGTCTATTATCATGTTCTCCAGCCTGGTCTGTTTGTTCAGCTTCTCATGGTAAAGAGAGAGAAAGAAAGAAAGAAAGAAAGAGAGAGAGCGAGAAAGAGAGCAGAGATGGGAGAGGGGGCAGATATTGACCATGGGCCTGAGAATTAATGAGTCCTCTTATCAGTGCAGGGAGGACAGGGGAGGAGAGACCATATGCACACACACAAAAACAAACCACCTACCTGTAAAAACTCGTTCAGCTCCACCTGTCCATTCTTGTTGAGGTCCACTTCGTTGAGGATTTCATGGAGAGCATTCTCATCAATCTGGACACTGATGTTCTGGGAGGGGCGAGAGAGAACAGCAAGGCAAAATATCAGGAAATGACGCCACAGCTCAATGATCTTTGCACACAGTTTCCATGAGCCCAGTCAGCACTCATGGAAAAAGATTCCAAAGAGAGTTGTGAAAGGTTCTGACCTGTAAGACCCTCTGAACGTCCACTGTGGTGATGAAGCCTTTACTGTCTTTGTCAAACTTGTGGAACCGGTTTGTGTACCTGTCAATCAAACAGAGCTATTAACGCAATCTGCATCTCATATCGTGGCGACATCTCAAGGGGAGTGACTTAAGAAGGTCAGATGGGAGGGAGCAACTGACTGGATTGAGATGGACCCCTGATATACCAAGGGTTCAAACTCAATCCAGTCAGTTTCTCCCTTAGAACACGTGTCAAACAAGGCCTGCGGGCTGAATCCGGCCTGTGACAAATTTCTATCCGGCCTGCGCAATGATTTTTGTGTTGTCAATTCATTTTGTTCCGCTTCCATACAGCTGCAACTATAAGTCACAGCAAGCACTGTGAACGTGCTACACGCCAAACAGCAGTGCATTGCCACACACCGCTTGTTCCGGACCCACACACGAGCCAGCCAGTGCGCTGTAACATGTCATCACTAATGGCACTGACCAAATCTTCTACCAGACCGAAAGTTTAAACCTGTTGTAGGCTAAATGTCCATGCCAAGTTTGGGTTCTAACGAGTCATTGCTGTAGCCTACAGAACATGTCCTCTTGATCGTCAAAAAGTTATAACATAAAGGATTCATTAGTGGTTTACTGAACATTACTACTAAAGGATTCATTAGTGGTTTACTGAACGTTACTACTAAAGGATTCATTAGTGGTTTACTGAACGTTACTGCTAAAGGATTCAGAAGTGGGTTTACTGAACGTTACTACTAAAGGATTCAGAAGTGGGTTTACTGAACGTTACTACTAAAGGATTCAGAAGTGGGTTTACTGAACGTTACTACTAAAGGATTCATTAGTGGTTTACTGAACGTTACTACTAAAGGATTCATTAGTGGTTTACTGAACGTTACTACTAAAGGATTCATTAGTGGTTTACTGAACATTACTACTAAAGGATTCATTAGTGGTTTACTGAACATTACTACTAAAGGATTCATTAGTGGTTTACTGAACGTTACTACTAAAGGATTCATTAGTGGTTTACTGAACGTTACTACTAAAAGATTCATTAGTGGTTTACTGAACATTACTACTAAAGGACAATAGGACACACAAGCGAGTATAAATGAGTCAACAGTTGAGTCATCTACTTTATGAAATCAGTCTGAAGCGCTCACATCTGTAAATTCAACATCAATTGCATCGCTTTCGTGCCGTTTACAGCGCAGCAGAGGTGTACAGACACATAACACAGTCCTAGCTGGCTTTGTGTTTGGCTTTGTGTTTTTAAAGCTTGACAATGAATGACCAAAAAAGTAAACCTGCGACAAAACTACATGCAAAGGAGGAACATGGAGACCTATTACAGCGTGGCGGCACAATTTTGGGTGAGCTGTTGTAACTTCTCAAGGGATATGTTCTGTGTTGGACTGTGATGTTATGCCTTTCATACAGTAGACTCCTGGTATGTCTGCACCCTAACACAAGGCCATTGTGTTCTGGAACTGTTGCTTGTATAAAGAACTGTTGTGTAAACAGTATGATTGTATGATCACCTCCTACTATATAAGAAACATCTAACCATTTATTCTTTAAGCTCCTTCCCTGACTGGTATGCATTAAAGATTTTTATTTTATACAATTAATAAATAGTCTGTCTTAATCTTTGGATTGAGCCTAGGCTGACTACTCATCTACGAGACATTTTGAGTGCACCATACAGCAATGCTGCATTCAAAAAATGGAACACATGTTTTTAAGTTTAAATGTTACAACAACCTAGCTACATTTATGTAATTGTTATTAAAAACGTTTTGATTAGGGACGCAGCATATTATGCACATTCGCAAGCATAGCAGAAAAGGCTGGACAACTATTACTGAGCTCTTCTTTTGTTTTAATATGTTAAAAATGCTATATACAGCATCCTACGTACATCAGCGGGCATTGTAAAGGGTCATATTTTTTCTAATAAAACAATGACTAGTTTGGATCAGTTATATGCACACATTTTTTGTAAAAAAAAACTGGCTATGTATGGCCTGCAAATTCATTGTGTTTTTTCAATATGGCCCTGTGCTGATGGAGTTTTACACCCCTGCCTTAGAGAGTAAAGTAGACAGGAAGTAGAGAGTAAAGTAGACAGGAAGTAGAGAGTAAAGTAGACAGGAAGTAGAGAGTAAAGTAGACAGGAAATAGAGAGTAAAGTAGACAGGAAGTAGAGAGTAGACAGGAAGTAGAGTACTTTGCCACTTCCTGTGTGTCCAGTGTGATCTCTGTGGTCCCGGTCAGCTGCTCAGAGCGGGACCTGTAGCCCATCTCAAGGTACAGGAACTTCTTAGCAGCTTCCAGCTCCTCCTAAACAAACCATGGTAGTGAGGATAAGTTACACTACGTGACCAACAGTATGTGGACACCTGCTCGTCAAACATCTCATTCCAAAATCATGGGCATTAATATGGAGTTGGTCCCCCCCTTTGCTGCTACAACAGCCTCCACTCTATTGGGAAGGCTTTCCACTGTGTTAGAACATTGCTATGGGGACTTGCTTCCATTCAGCCACAAGAGCATTAGTGAGGTCAGCACTGATGTTGGGCGATTAGGCCTGGCTCGCAGTCAGCGTTCCAATTCATCCCTAAGGTGTTCGATGGAGTTGAGGTCAGGGCTCTGTGCAGGCCAGTCAAGTTCTTCCACACCGATCTCAACAAACCATTTCTGTATGGAGCCTTGCTTTGTGCACAGGGGCATTGTCATGCTGAAACAGGAAATGCCCTTCCCCAAACTGTTGCCACAAAGTTGGAAGCACAGAATCGTCTAGAATGTCATTGTATGCTGTAGAGTTAAGATTTCCCTTCACTGGAACTAAGGGGCCTAGCCCGAACCATGGAAAACAATCCGCAGACCATTATTCCTCCTCCACCAAATGTTACAGTTGGTATTATGCATTGGGGCATGTAGCATACTCCTGGCATCTGCCAAACTCAGATTCATCCATCAGACTGCCAGATGGTGAAGCGTGAGTCATCACTCCAGAGAATGCATTTCCACTGCTCCAGAGTCCAATGGCAGTGAGCTTTACACCACTCCAGCCGACGCTTGGCATTGTGCATGGTGTGTGTCGGCTGCTCAGCCATGGAAACCCATTTCATGAAACTCCCGACAAACAGTTCTTGTGCTGACGTTGCTTCCAGAGGCAGTTTGGAACTTGGTAGAGAGTGTTGCAACCGAGGACAGACGGTTTTTACGCACCAGTCCCGTTCTGTGAGCTTGTGTGGTCTACCACTTCGCAGCTGACCCGTTGTTGCTCCTAGATGTTTCCTCTTTCACAATAACAGCACTTACAGTTGACCACAGCAGCTCTAGCAGGGCAGAAATCTGACGAACTGACTTGTTAAAAATGTGGCATCCTATGACGGTACCACGTTGAAAGTCACTGAGCTCTTCAGTAAGGCCATTCAACTGCCAATGTTTGTCTATGGAGATAGCTTGGCTGTGTGCTAAATGTAATACACCTGTCAGCAACGGGTGTCGCCGAAATAGCCGAATCCACTAATTTGAAGGGGTGTCCACATACACACACACACACAAACCCGTAAAGAGCAGGACAAGAGGAATAGCAGAACTGGGGGAAGGTTCACTCACACACACACACAAACACACCCACACCCCTGGAGAGGGAAATCCAGGAAGGGCGTAGATCCTACTATTATACTCTGACCTAACAACAGTTCCAGCCCTCCTACAAACTGACTAGCAGCACATGGATTTAGGGTTGGTCCTATTCAATCAAAACATTATTATTAGTCCTGTGAGTGAGAATGTACTGGAGTCACTGAATCATTAAAACAATGGTTAGATTAAAACAGGTCCTAAGTCTTTACTGGACAGGAAATACAGAGGCAATAATTCATCTTTGAGTTAAAAATGGATATTAAGGAAAGTTATTTTTAAACGTAAAAAGTATTTTGTTGTTTGTATATGTTATTTACAAGGTGTTCTAAAATAGTTTCTGTAACACTGCCTGACAGTCATTAGAACTACAGTCTAGTAGACAGGAACAACAGTTTGTGACGTACCGTCCTCTTTGTGTCGCTCCAGTCCAGCATCTTGCCCATGATGTCTACGATGCGTGGCAGAGCCTCATCAGCAGCCTGCACGTTGAGGAAACCCAGCCGTGTGCGCCTGGCGATCACGTCGATGGCCGTACAGGCATATTCCTTAACGGCATACCTCACCTGGAAGGTGGTGGGGGTGTTTCAATTGGATAGATAATAGAACGTAATTGTCTATGGTCATGATGTGTGTGTGTGTGTGTGTGTGTGTGTGTGTGTGTGTGTGTGTGTGTGTGTGTGTGTGGCGCATCAGGAGAACATAAACATGCAGTCTTTTACAGATCTGTTGCAGTATCCTGTAGTAGTCTCAACAGAACACATACTGTACCTCACTCTCAATGTAAGGGAATTCAGAGACCAGTCTATTCCCTACGATGGGCCACCTCTTCCCAGTGACCCGCGCCATCTTGGCCACGTCGAATGCTTTCCCCCCGTACGTCGCCGCCAGGTGCTGGGCAACCTGTGGAATGATGGGAAACAGGCCACTATTCAATCAAAACAGCAATCCTTGTTTAAGGTTTTACCAAGACAAAATGACATTGCTCTTGTGTCGTGAGAGGCCATTGTGTGGTGCCATATAATCAACGAAACAAGGTTTAGGGTGACACTTCCTGATTGAAGCTCAGTTCATGGTTTTGTTTGATTATGCCCCATGAAGACCTAAGGGCAGAAACGTTGTTAGAAATAAATCACCTGGGGACATGAGCAGTGTGAGGCGTTTTCCTTCCTGTTTTCCATGAGTTTGAATATGACTCACAGCGTTTTGCCAAAGACAGTATTGAGAGAGTATTGTGAAACGCAGCAGGCAGCTGTCCAAAGGCAACTCCTTATGGATCGATACGATCTTTCAGCAGACAGCTCCAATGTTTTGGATATGCTGAGGTGGGTGATGGGTAGATACAGTTATGTCTATGATTTATCTTGCGTTTGGACCAAACAAGGGGTTATTGCTATTCAGATGGTTGGCTTAGCTCTCTCACCAAAAGGTCAAATGCTGTCAAAATATGAGCACTGACCTTTTGGAATATTCTAGAAAACACCCTAATGGTGTGGAAGGCTTTCTCTAATGAGAAGTTAACATAGATAGGAAGCGGAGCGCTTTCCTATCTGGTACAGATGACTTCTAAAACCTTGAAAGGGAAGTACACTGGTCTGGTCTGGACTAGAGCTCTCAAACTCAACTCTGGACCGCAAAGCCAGTTCCACTGCATTGTTCCCCTCCAATCAGGGACTGATTTAGACCTGGGACACCAGGTGTGTGCAATTAATTATCAGGTAGAACAGAAAACCAGCAGGCTCCGGACCTCGTAGGGTAAGAGTTGATTAGCCCTGGTCTAGAGCCTTGGATCAATCTCCCTGTGTACTGCTGTCTTGTAATGCGACATCTCAACATTTTCAACCCTCATCCAACCGTTAACCAATGTTAAATGTTCTGATATATGATATACAGTGCCTGTGTAACCATAGTGCAACTGACAATTATAGATCCAAAATGGCGGCTAAAGACGGAATGTCTATGGGAAGGGCCTGTCCCCACCTCATTCTCCAGGCCGTAGTCCTGCACCAGTCGGATGTACAAGGTGGGGCTCCAGTCTTGGCCCCCCTCCAGCACCAGGCCCACTGTCTTACTGGGCCCGCCCCCCAGCCTGTGGGCTGCAACCGCGGCGTCCAGGGTCTCCTCTGCCATGGAGCGGTACGTTGTCCACTTCCCCCCTGGGGTGATGGGATCATCCACATGTTACACACACATACACACCAGATACGATAGGGGGGCAGGTAGCTTAGCGGTTAGTGCGTTGGGCCAGTAACCGAAAGGTCGCTAGTTCAAACCCCTGAGCCGACAAGGTGAAACATCTGTCGACGTGCTCTTGAGCAGGGCACTTAACCCTAATTGCTGAGGGTGACTCAGGAGGAGTTGGGATATGCAAAAAACACATTTCCAATTCACACATGCGTATAATACACACAAATACAAACACCCACCAGATAATCATTATTATTAGATACAGGGCCAGACAGAATACAGGACATGACCTATCCAATTTGAGCAGGAAAAGGTCTATATGCTAAGAGCCATTGACGGCTACGAACGACCTAGAAACTACTACAGCTATATAGCACTTCATCAGGATACCACTTGTTTCAGAGTAGGTACTGACCTGCAATGGTGACCAGGCCGCTGTCGCTGACGTTGACTATGTGGTTCCTGCAGATGGACTGGGTGTCTTTAGAGTTGGGGTCAGTGACCAGAGGACGGATACCACTCCACGCTGCCAGGACGTCTCCTCTCCTCACTGAGGACCACAGGGTGAGGACAGTCAGTATTACACACAAGGTTCTATTAAATCAGATGACCACATCTTATCAGAGGTCCTAGAACCAGTCAGAGAACACAGGGAATCTCATCTGCATGTGATGACAGATCATTACCTGAGGCACAGAGGCATCGGACAGGTGTTACATCTAATGGCAAACCCATATCAAGCTAAACAATCAGAAAATCAAGCCTGTAGTGTCTCCAGCACTTAAAACAATTACTAGCTACTGTGCTGTTCCAAAATCAACGTTACGTACCCTCTACGGCAGAGGTAGTTTGGGGGTTACGTACCCTCTACGGCAGAGGTAGTTGGGGGTTACGTACCCTCTAAGGCAGAGGTAGTTTGGGGGTTACGTACCCTCTACGGCAGAGGTAGTTTGGGGGTTACGTACCCTCTACATCAGGGCTGAGGTAGTTTGGGGGTTACATACCCTCTACATCAGGGCTGAGGTAGTTTGGGGGTTACATACCCTCTACATCAGGGCTGAGGTAGTTTGGGGGTTACATACCCTCTACATCAGGGCTGAGGTAGTTTGGGGGTTACATACCCTCTACATCAGGGCTGAGGTAGTTGGGGGTTACGTACCCTCTACGGCAGAGGTAGTTTGGGGGTTACGTACCCTCTACGGTAGAGGTAGTTTGGGGGTTACGTACCCTCTACGGCAGAGGTAGTTTGGGGGTTACGTACCCTCTACGGCAGAGGTAGTTTGGGGGTTACATACCCTCTACATCAGGGCTGAGGTAGTTGCGGACTTCGTTCAGGATGAAGTTGATGTCTTCCTCCCTGGGGATGGGGTGGGCGGTGATGTCAGTGGGCGTGTCCGTCGTCCCGGCTATGGTCATCTTCTCCCAGGGCAGGAAGAAGATGACACGGCCGTCGCTGGTTGCCGGGTCCAGGAGACCCATGTTGTCAGGACTACAAGAACAGGGCAGAGGGAGGAGGGGCTATGGAAATGACAACTACATTTAGGAAGACCTGGTTGGTCTGCGCTGCTGAATTGAAATTCCCTCATTAAAAATAAATTAACAATTTTCTATTCATGAGTTGAATTTAAATTCATGACGTAAATTTACCTGGTGTGAAGTAGTGACAGTGTGGGGCTGTCCCTGGTGTGAAGGTAGTGACAGTGTGGGGCTGTCCCTGGTGTGAAGGTAGTGACAGTGTGGGGCTGTCCCTGGTGTGAAGGTAGTGACAGTGTGGGGCTGTCCCTGGTGTGAAGGTAGTGACCGTGTGGGGCTGTCCCTGGTGTGAAGGTAGTGACCGTGTGGGGCTGTCCCTGGTGTGAAGGTAGTGACCGTGTGGGGCTGTCCCTGGTGTGAAGGTGTGACCGTGTGGGGCTGTCCCTGGTGTGAAGGTGTGACCGTGTGGGGCTGTCCCTGGTGTGAAGGTGTGTGGCGCTGTCCCTGGTGTGAAGGTGTGACAGTGTGGGGCTGTCCCTGGTGTGAAGGTGTGACAGTGTGGGGCTGTCCCTGGTGTGAAGGTGTGACAGTGTGGGGCTGTCCCTGGTGTGAAGGTGTGACAGTGTGGGGCTGTCCCTGGTGTGAAGGTGTGACAGTGTGGGGCTGGCCCTGGTGTGAAGGTGTGACCGTGTGGGGCTGTCCCTGGTGTGAAGGTGTGACAGTGTGGGGCTGTCCCTGGTGTGAAGGTGTGACCGTGTGGGGCTGTCCCTGGTGTGAAGGTGTGACCGTGTGGGGCTGTCCCTGGTGTAAAGGTGTGGGGCTGTCCCTGTACTGTACCTGTAATAACCAGGGATAACTATGTGAACCCCAGCACTGGGCTGGCAGATGTTAGTGTTTTTCCCGTCGTCCATCTTCCTCAGAGAGTCAGTGAACGGTCCCGTGGCGTTAATGACACATTTGGCTCTGACGTCAAATTCATTTCCTGTGAGAGATCATAACAGTTTCAGTCAAAAACCACTGTCATACTGTGTCTTTGTGTGTGTGTGTGTGTCTTTGTGTGTGTGTGTGCGTGCGTGTGTGTGTGTACCTGTGATAACGTCCCTGCAGCGCGCCCCACAGACCTTCTCCTTGCCCGTCCCTGCGTCTGTTTTCTTCAGCAGGTGGACCACCTCTGTGTAGTTAGCGATGGCAGCACCATGTCTGGCTGCTGTCAGGGCGATCGCCAGGTTCATACGAGCATCGTTATGCTGTCCTGTAGCCGGGGGGGGGGGGGGGGGGTGAGAGACGATAGGAGGGGGTCGAAGAGAAATAGAAACAAAGAAGGAAGATTTCTTTAAAGGTGCTCTATGCAGAATTGTTCCGCCATTTCCTGGTTGTGAATTTTTTGTTAAAGTTAGCCTAATTCCAGTTTATGTGCCAAAACAAGCAATTATAGTGTAGAGAATCATTGTACCATCTAAACCGCTGTGAAATATATTTTCCATAAACAAAAATATTGTATTTTCAGCTGCTTGAAGCTGGTGTACAAAACTTAAAGTAGAAAGACGCAAAAACTAAACTTAAGAATAGAAGCATAGAAATAGCACACACAGAACTGATCTACTGCTTCTTAGACTTTCTTTCAATGAAAATGACAGATCTATAACTCACATTTCTATGTGCATTTGGTCAGGTTGCCCAAAAAGTTAAATATTACATCTTTAAGAATTTGGAACTGAGCCTTGAAGTGCAGTGTGGCTGTGGTGTATCTAATGTGTGGGAATCCCTTGCAGGGGCATTTTGTTCATTGCTGCCCTCAAGGCCTGGTCCTAAGCCATGCCTCCTGGTGCTACTCAAATCACTAGACTGAGAGAGCTTGTGGGATGGGACAGACAGCCAGGGCTGGGGTGGGCAGGGCTGGGCTGGGCTGACATGGCCTGGAGTGGGGCTGGGGTGGGCAGTGCTGGGCTGACATGGCCTGGAGTGGGCAGGGCTGGGGTGGGCTGACATGGCCTGGAGTGGGGCTGGGGTGGGCAGGGCTGGGGTGGGCTGACATGGCCTGGAGTGGGGCTGGGGTGGGCAGGGCTGGGGTGGGCTGACATGGCCTGGAGTGGGGCTGGGCTGACATGGCCTGGAGTGGGGCTGGGCTGGGCTGACATGGCCTGGAGTGGGGCTGGGCTGGGCTGACATGGCCTGGAGTGGGGCTGGGCTGGGCTGACATGGCCTGGAGTGGGGCTGGGGTGGGCTGACATGGCCTGGAGTGGGGCTGGGGTGGGCTGACATGGCCTGGAGTGGGGCTGGGGTGGGCTGACATGGCCTGGAGTGGGCTGACATGGCCTGGAGTGGGGCTGGGGTGGGCTGACATGGCCTGGAGTGGGGCTGGGGTGGGCAGGGCTGGGGTGGGCTGACATGGCCTGGAGTGGGGCTGGGGTGGGCTGGGCTGACATGGCCTGGAGTGGGGCTGGGGTGGGCTGACATGGCCTGGAGTGGGGCTGGGGTGGGCAGGGCTGGGGTGGGCTGACATGGCCTGGAGTGGGGCTGGGGTGGGCTGGGCTGACATGGCCTGGAGTGGGGCTGGGGTGGGCTGGGCTGACATGGCCTGGAGTGGGGCTGGGGTGGGCAGGGCTGACATGGCCTGGAGTGGGGCTGGGGTGTGCTTGGCTGGGCTGATGCCTCACATTGGGCAGCAGAAGGTATGACTGGAGATCCTGTCGTTATCTCAAAATATGATACGTCTAACAAACCAGTTCATGGTTGCTTGCTGAAAAAATGTAATTACACACTTGTGCAGAATGAATTAGTAAGAATGAGAACTCCTGTGTGTGTGTGTGTGTGTGTGTGTGTGTGTGTGTGTGTGTGTGTGTGACCACACTGGTCTCCTGGGAAATGAGTAACGCTGGTGATGTCTAAGATCCCACCCGGCAGGGTGAAGAACAGGAGGAGACAGAGGCAGTCAGACCACGGTACTGCTCTCCTCTTCTCTGAGACGCGGTAGCAGAGAAGGTCAGCTTTTGAAATGTCACGGCCGTGATTGTTCCAGACGGAATAATTGGAGAGAAAAGACCCCCTCAGCCTCCTGGGGGGAGGGGTACAAACCAACCCAACAATGCTGCTTCAACCCAACACAAAACCCCTCCGAATATTCTCTCTGTTTGCTGTAGGACAGTCAGCACTCCCAGAGACAATGCATACACAAACATTCTGCCTGGAAGAAATGTTAAGCTACAAATATGTTATGCACATTTCAAATGAGCAATAAACAAAACGCATTAAAATAAACAAAACGCTAAAAACAAATCTCAACACGCCTCACTCTTCCTTAGAAAGTCAAGTGAGTAAATGTGATGAACTGTTGTAAAGGTACTTGGCCTGGTATATTATCCCCCTCAGAGAAGAGGTCGTCTTTCCACTCTAGGAGACACCTAGTCGAATCTAAATGTAGACTGACTGATTCAGATAGCCTTCAGACACAGAGTTGGCTGTTGTTGGTTTGAAAAAGAGAGGCCTCCAGTCAACTAATGGGACATTCCCTGCACAGAGTACACCCAGATAGAGCCGGAACATCTGATTGGTCGTCTCCGTGCCAATCCAGGCCACGCACACACTACAAAGCCTCGGCCCAAGGCACATAGAGAGCACAAGCTGCTCGAGGATGCATTGGTTCAGGCATCAATGGACATGTGAGATCTGATGGCCACCGGCTGCCTTGTGTCTTGTCTTGTTGTTGACTCACATTCAATCACACCCACACTAAGGAAAAATGATTTTGTTACTGTTGGGAAAAAGGCAGTATTTTTTATGAACACGAGTTTTGTTTAATAACAGTGTAGGTTAATATGAATTCTTAATGTATGGCAAACCGGCCCTAGACATAGCCCACTTAGCAAACAGAAGAGAGGCATCTTGATAAATGAGAAGGTTATTACCATCCTATTGGAGCATTACTGACTGAAGTGTTGGTATGTCCAGCAACACTTATACATTTTTGTCATTTAGCAGACACTGTTATCCAGAGAGACTTACGGTGAGTGTAATACATTTTGGACCAGTTCCCCGGACCCAGATTAAACCTACTCCTGGACTAAAAAGCCCTTTCAATGAAGATAATAATGAGAAATACTCACCATCATAGTAGACGATGGCTCCCACCAGCTTGTCTTTCTTCAGCATTGGGAAGAGTTCCAGAGCCTTGCTCTTACTGAGGACATAACTGCTCTTCAGACACTGGCCTCCAGCTACCAGGTCGTACATCTTTATACCAGCCCAGTAGTACGGCAGCTGCCACCATCTATAAACAGATAGTACAGTACAACATCTTTACACCAGTCCAGTAATTCATCTAAGATGGCGCCGAAGAGGATGGCTGACGTTTTACATGCCCGTAACCAATTGTGCTATTTTGTTCGTTTTTTTTGCGTTGTTTGTACCTTATTATTTAACTTACTTTGTACATAATGTTGCTGCTACCGTCTATTATGACCGAAAATATCTTCTGGACATCAGAACTGGGATTACTCACCACGGACTGGAAAAAGCTTTTTCCTTTAACGAGTCTGACGAAAGATTTACTGCTCTTCTGGGAACAGGCCCAGATCCCCGTCATTCGCATGAAGAAAAGACGGAGGAAAAGATGACGCAGATCGGGTTGCCTTTTGAGAATCCGTAGGCGAGCGAGTAAACTCCCACTGCCATCAATTCTACTTGCTAATATGCAATCAATGGAAAATAAAATTGATGACTTACGATTATCCTACCAACGGGACATTAAGAACTGTAATATCTTATGTTTCACCGAGTCGTAGCTGAACGACGACACGGATAATATAGAGCTGGAGGGATTTTCAATGCACTGGCAGAACAGAGAAGCTACGTCTGGTAAGACAAGGGGTGGGGTGTGTGTCTTTTTGTCAATAACAGCTGGTGCGCAATGTCTAATATTAAAGAAGTCTCGAGGTATTACTCGTCTGAGGTAGAGTACCTTATGATAAGCTGTAGACCACACTATCTACCAAGAGAGTTCTCATCTATATTATTCGTAGCCGTCTATTTACCACCACAGACCGATGCTGGCACTAAGACCGCACTCAACCAACTCTATAAGGCCATAAGCAAACAAGAAAATGCTCACCCAGAAGCGGCGCTCCTAGTGCCCGGGGACTTTAATGCAGGCAAACTTAAATCAGTTTTACCAGATTTTTACCAGCATATCACATGTGCAACCAGAGGGGAAAAAAATAAAATTAAAATAAAAACTCTAGAGCACCTTTACTCCACACACAGAGATACATACATAGCTCTCCCCCACCCTCCAGTTGGCAAATCTGACCATAATTTAATCCTCCCGATTCCTGCTTACAAGCAAAAACTAAAGAAGGAAGTACCAGTGACCCGCTCAATACGGAAGTGGTCAGATGATGCGGATGCTACGCTACAGGACTGTTTTGCTAGCACAGACTGGAATATGTTCCAGGATTCATCCAATGGCATTGAGGAGTACACCACATCAGTCATCAATAAGTGCATCGACGACGACGTCCCCACAGTGACCGCAGGTACATATCCCAACCAGAAGCCATGGATCACAGGCAACATCCACATCGAGCTAAAGGCTAGAGCTGCCGCTTTCAAGGAGCGGGACACGAATCCGGATGCCTATAAGAAATCCCACTATGCCCTCAGACGAACCATCAAACAAGCAAAGCGTGAATACCCGATTAAGATTGAATCCTACTACACCGGCTCTGACGCTCGTCGGATGTGGCAGGGCATGATAACTATTACGGACTACAAAGGGAAACCCAGACACAAACTGCCCAGTGACGCAAGCCTACCAGAAGAGCTAAATGCCTTTTATGCTCGCTTCGAGGCAAGCAACACTGAAGCATGCACGAGAGCACCAGCTGTTCTGGAGGACTGTGATAACGCTCTCTGTAGCCAATGTGAGGAAGACCTTTAAACAGGTCAACATTCACAAAGCCGCGGGCCAGATGGATTACCAGGACGTGTACTCAAAGAATGCACGGTCCAACTGGCATGTGTCTTCACTGACATTTTCAACCTCTCCCTGACTGAGTCTGTAATACCTACATGTTTCAAGCAGACCACCATAGTCCCTGTGCCCAAGGAAGCGAAGGTAACCTGCCTAAATTATTACCGCTCCGTAGCCATGAAGTGCTTTGAAAGGCTGGTCATGGCTCACATCAACAGCATCCTCCCGGATACCCTAGACCCACTCCAATTTGCATACCACCCCAACAGATCCACAGATGATGCAATCTCAGTTGCACTCCACACTGCCCTTTCCCACCTGGACAAAAGGAACACATATGTGAGAATGCTGTTCAGTGACTACAGCTCAGCGTTCAACACCATAGTGCCCACGAAGCTCATCACTAAGTTAGGGACCCTGGGACTAAACACCTCCCTCTGCTACTGGATCCTGGACTTCCTGACTACAGGAAGAGGTGGGCCGAACAGGCCCCCATTAACATCAACGGGGCTGTAGTGGAGCGGGTTGAGAGTTTCAAGTTCCTTGGTGTCCACATCACCAACGATCTATCATGGTCCATGAGGGCACGACAAAACCTTTTCCCCCTCAGGAGACTGAAAAGATTTGGCATGGGTCACCAGATCCTCAAAACGTTCTACAGCTGCACCATCGAGAGCATCCTGACCGGTTGCATCACCGCCTGGTGTGGCAGCTGCTCCAGAGGGTGGTGCGTACGGCCCGGTACATCACTGAGGCCAAACTTCCTGCAATCCAGGACCTCTATAATAGGCGGTGTCAGGGAAAAGCCCATAAAACTGTCGGAGACTCCAGTCACCCAAGTCATAGACTGTTTTCTTGCTACTGCATGGAAAGCGGTACCAGAGTGCCAAGTCTAGGACCAAAAGGCTCCTTAACAGCTTCTACCCCCAAGCCATAAGACTGCTGGACAATTAATCGAATGGCCACCGGACTATTACATTGACTGACCCCCCCCCCCATTTGTTTTGTACACTGCTGCTACTCGCTGTTTATTATCTATGCATAGTCACTTAACCCCTACCTACATGTACAAATTACTTCTGTACCCCTGCACACTGACTCAGTATCGGTACCCCCTGTATATAGCCTTGTTATTGTTAATTTATTGTGTTACTTTTTACTTTAGTTTATTTGGTAAATATTTTTTTTTAACTCTTCTTGAACTGCACTGTTGGTTAAGGGCTTGTAAGTAAGCATTTCACAGTAAGGTCTATACCTGTTGTATTCGGCGCATGTGACAAATAACGTTTGATTTGATTTAGGACGGCAGCTGCCACCATCTATAAACAGACAGTACAGTACAACATCTTTAAACCAGCCCAGTAGACAGTGTACAGTCAGCCATTACATTTATATGTTGGTCATTTAGCAGATGCTCTTATCCAGAGTGACAGTCAGTGACCCTTCGAGGTGACCATTCGAGGTGACCATTAGATGTAACATGTAAATACACCTGGTATAACTAGCCGTCTGTTATACAGAATGGCCATCTGGCTTGTATACGATTGAACATTTAAAATGTGTATACATGTTTTAAACAAGACTCGTGTCTTACTTGTAAACAGGGAGCATGATGGGTAGTGGGGCAGACAGATGAGGGGCGATGTCTAGCAGGTTGGAGCGCTCGTGGAGAGCCTCTTTCACCATCATGTACTGAGAACAGGGGAAAGAGGGGTTCAGAGGTCAGTAAAATGGGTGGATAACATCTAACACATAACACAGTACTTGTTGGTAGAAGAGAAGGAGTATGCCTGTAGCATTCACACAATAGCAGACCAAGGAAGGATTATGGGAAACACCTAGCGCCCTACAACCCTCTGAATCTTCCAACCTCTCACTCTTTTCAATGATAAAATGTCCACAACGGGGGAAAACAAAGCAATGTGATCACAGAGGGAACCAAATGTCAGGCAGCGTCGGAAAAACGAGCCGTTTACCTGTTCGTAATCTAACTTCATGATGGCCTTTTGGAGGTATCGTACTCCCCCGTGGATGAGCTTGGTGCTCCGGCTGCTGGTCCCCGATGAGAAATCATTCCTCTCCACCAGGGCAGTCTTGAGGTCTAGGAGAGCAGAGACAAATTAAGACAAGACCAGGATTTAGACAGTCTGAAATATCACCCTATTCCCTATATGGTACACCACTTTAAACCAGGGCTCATAGGGTTCTGGTCAAAAGTAGTGCACTATATAGGGAATAGGGTGCCATTTTGGACTCACCCTCAGAGTCAGTTATTCAGGAGGCATTTGGTAGGTTATGACTTCCATGTGCTTCTCCTGTCGTGTAATATGCATGAAGGGAAAATGGCAAGGCATGCATATTGCATTGAGGGCCTCATAATATTGAGAGAAGAATAGCCTCGACTCTCCTGCACATTGACTGAACTGAAATGTAATTGACCCCAACCAAAAAGGTTTTCCAAAATGGTGCAGTTCATGGGGACTCACTGCGTGTGACAGCGTCTAAGGCACATCCGGAGCCCGTGGCCCCTCCCCCTACGACAAGGACGTCAAACTCCTCAGTGTCTTGCAGGGTGGAGAGCTGAGCCTGTCTGGTTGGGAGCTCATCTTTAAACGGCTGCTTTAACTCCCCCTCCGCCGCTACGTACGCCAGCCGTGCCTGGACAACATGCAGTACAGGCACAGTTACATCTGTTTCTGTGAAGGCACAGTCTTTTGTGACAGACTGTGAACATCATCAAGGTTTGGCTCTGGGTTCAGAGATTAGTGAAAGCATAAAGCAATGAGCTTACAGCCTGGATAATCTCCTCTGGGGTAGATGTGTCTACATTGTCACAGCAACATCGTCACGACCATAGATATCGATGGTCACAACAACATCAGGTACCCATATCGGTAAGGGTTGTACCCACAATCATATTCATACAGAAAGACCCCTGCTTGCAGTACTTAGATAATAACAATGATTCCTGGTGTCTGATTTGCAAAAGCACAAAAGAACTCAGGGGAAAAAAGAACAAAGTCAAGTCAAGTCTGTTCTGAACTCAAGGATCATGGGGACAAGCCAGTCAAGGATGGCTGTCGTAATGAAATTTAGCATTTTATTCTCGAAATGATTACATCGAGCTGCTGCGACGCCACTTGGTCCATTTGACTTGCAAATCTGTGAATGAAACCCGGGCATTTGTAATTTAGGGCCGTAACAGCAAACAAGATCAAATAATTAGTTTCTATTTCCATGGACGTGCATATTTAAAACACCCACAGACAATTAAGTGGCAGTCTGCCCTGCAATCACGTTGAGTACATGGAGTCAGTGAGACAGTGGATGTCATGCAAATGTCCAATCGCCCACCGCCAGAAAACAGAAAAACGTTCAAGCTGAAAGAGAGAAAGAGATTGTGCCCTTGTCACAGAGGAGACCCAACAGACATATTTATCCAATTAGCAGGGTTAGTTAGGGACGGCCACCGTCGTCCTCATGCCTGATTGCAGATTATTATCATTTTTTCGGAGGTGTTTCACTTTTGCTTACCCATTTATTCTTGTTTGGGAGGAAGGTGAGGGGGACAAGATATTATACCAGGATACAGAAATCAAAGTTCACATTAGGACAAAGGGTCACACAAAGGGTCAGATGCTTTAGACAAGTGACCTGGTATGTCACTAGTAATAACAGACCATTGAAATAGAAGATATACTGTAAGACGTATTTATATCTGTGGCGCTGACTAGGTTCAAAGGTCAAGAGATGCACCTGTTTCTCTCTTTCTAATGTTACCCACGCGACTCCTTGGCTATTTCAATCCCCGGTCTACAGCGATGCAGCGGTCACCTGGTCTCAGATCGGTTTGTGCTGTCAATATAGTCATTATCATGTCAAACATGTTCGGCAGAAACAGATCCGGGACCAGTCTAATGCTTTTTCACACAGCAGTTGCCCTATTAATAATATCAAGTGATGCGTCGCCATGGAAACATCATGGAGGTGTATTTTGTCAGCTCCCTGGAGTTTCAGACGCTATGTTATATGATCCACATGAGCTTCATCAGATTTGAATAAATGAAAAATAATGAAATAAAAATCAGGACTCCCATGGCGCCTCAGCGTTTTTGGGTTTGTTTGTCACCAAAATAGATTTGATTATTTCACTGTACTAAACAAACATCATAAGTCATGTTCCCTTCTTTTTTTTTACGCAAATGAAACAAGGCATAAGAACTACTCACATCACATAGCTAAAGTCCATCTTACCACTTCATAAGGCAGTTTATGGCAAGTTGCGACAGAAAGTAAGATATTTTATGATCAGGGTTTGTCCCATTGACTGTCTCCACATTCAGGTCAACTTCTCTACACAGCAGTCCCATTGACTGTCTTCACATTCAGGTCAACTTCACTCTACACAGCAGTCCCATTGACTGTCTTCACATTCAGGTCAACTTCACTCTACACAGCAGTCCCACCTAAGCAGCATAGTGTTGAATAAAAGTGGAACACATTCCTCAGTCTTGATAAGACATGCCCAGATGCAGGTTGACGTTTATTGTCATGAATCTTGTCCTGGAGGCAGAACCGAGCCATTTCCCCTAGATAGGCCAGCTGGAATGTCAAAATTGGCTATATCGTAAAAATGCATGAAAATAAAAATGTGCTTTTTGGTCTTAATTTAAGGTTAGGGTTAGGCATTAGGGTTAGCAGTGTGGTTAAGGTTATGGTTAAGGTGTGTGCCAGCTAGTGAGCACTCTGCAGAGCTGCCTCCAGTACATTAGTCATCCCAATAAATGCCAACCTGCTGCCCAGATGGGCGTTCCCTATAGACTCCCAGGAGCCTGCCCTGCCATTGTCAGATGCTGTCCCAGCATTCCCTTGTAGACTCCCATGAGCCTGCCCTGCCATTGTCAGATGCTGTCCCAGCATTCCCTAGTAGACTCCCAGGAGCCTGCCCTGCCATTGGCAGACACTCTCCCACTCTCATTACTATCTAT
Source organism: Salmo salar (assembly GCF_965601325.2). NCBI lineage: Eukaryota > Metazoa > Chordata > Actinopteri > Salmoniformes > Salmonidae > Salmo > Salmo salar. The sequence goes on along the minus strand of NC_138306.1, from coordinate 80,276,683 downwards.
AACCTGCTGCATAGGGACTCTGAGGTGTAATTTACAGGTCCTGACTTTAGAAACAGACTAGCACAACCTTGGCAACATAAAGATGAGATTAGAAAATGTTATTGTCCTCAATGCAGCATACAAACTCAACATCCAGACAAGTATCAGAAAAACAAGTTTACAAAACAACAACACAAGCAGAATGTGTGAAATGCAACTACTACATCATCTCAATGTCTCAAATGTCCCAGGCCTACCTGTGTCTTTCTGTATTCCGACAGTTGTGACAGGCCCAGAAGAGCAGCGGCAGCCCCGGTCCCGATGATAGCTGTCCCTTTCAAGGCCTTCCGGAACGCCATTGATGCTGTTCCTGCAGCACAACACACAGCAGTGGACTGAGTTAGACACACTGGGTTATATTGCAATGACATGACAGGTGATCATGTGGAGAGGGCGTGACAGGAGGGCAAAGAGCCAATCGGCTAGGGCCAGGTGCTGATGGACAATGTGGGGGTGGGGGGGCATGGGATTCACAGGCAGAAGTAGTGGAGGAGAGTGTGGGAGCCCTGGGAGTGTCTGTGTGAGACACTTGGATGACAGCTGACTTTTCTTTAACATTCTTACTTGTCTGACAGTTAATCATTTTTTTGAACCTTTATTTAACTAGGCAAGTCAGTTAATACAATGACGGCCTACTCCAGCCAAACCCTAACCCACGGCCGGTTGTGATACAGCCTGGAATTGAACCAGGGTCTGTAGTGAGTTAAGACGACACCTGGTTCACCCACTCAGGTGCCGTGACATGACGGACACTTCCTCTCCATCATTCTGACAATCTGCTTAAAAGACATATTTTTCAATATATTCTAATCTACAACTGAGCAAACATCATAGTGGTGTATGCATGCACACCAGCAGCTCGTTTCACTAGGCCCGAGGTAATGATTTCCCTCATAGGATAAGGAGAATTTTTAAAAAAAAGTCATTTTCTTATCTGTCATGAATGTAGGTAGGCAAATCCTTTTGGATGAGACAAAGCTGCGTTCTGTGTTTATTACCTGTGTATTATGTGTTCATCAGATGGATCATAAAATCAAATATATGATAATAAGAAAAAAAGTACATGTAGCATGACATCATCGTGTTGATCCAGTGAATGTGTTATAGTGGCCGGTAGCCTACAGTACTGGTTAGAGTTATGCCAGTAACCAAAAGGTTATTAAGCAAGGTGCTCTATACTACTAGCGCTGACCCGTAAAACAACACATTTCACTGCACCTATCCAGTGTACGTGAAAATAAAACATATTTTTGTATTATTTGTTTTATTATTAATACTCAGCATGATTCAGTATAGGGGAAATGAATGGGGAGGGGTTTTACAGCCCAGCCCACGCAGAGACAAGTCAATTATTGGTTTCAGAATGGCATTACTTCCTGGTGACACATCTCCAACGTAACACAACAGGGCCAAATCCCACATGGCAGCAGCCGTTTACTCAACTGAATGACAAAAAATGAAGAAATTACGCAGGGAACCACATGAGGAAGAGACATGATCATGCGAGATACAGACGCCACCATCCACATTACATACAGTAAATCACTCGAAGACAACATCTTAGTTTGAGACTTGTAGTTAATGACAACAAATACACATACAAGAGCAGTGACAGCAACTCATATGAAGTTTCCGAGTGTTTACACAAACACGACAACGTGAATTTAGAGGACAAACTAACTTAGCATTTGTTACAATTCTTATACGTTACATAAAAATGTTAAAAAGTCAATCCATCCCTATTTCGGTGATACTGGTTATCCAATGCAAATGCAACAGGAAGAAATTATAACTATATTTCACAGTGTTTCTATTCTATAGAACGGTGTAAAATAAAACTGAATGCCGTATCATCATCGTAACAGAACAGAAAACGTTGAAGGTGCACTGGAGAAAGGGTTCTAGCAATGCGTACAATGCCGCATTGACGTTCGCCATGATATTTTCTGGCTGGCTGCCAGTCGTTCAACTCTTCATATTAACAATATAACAATAAAAAAAGGGCACAAATATTTATTCTAAATCGTTCACTTACTGATTTTCTATGTTCAATTGATGATAACGCCGGGAGAACGGTGATACAACTCTGACAGCCAGGAGAACCAGGAAGCAAAGATTAGTTGACTGACATATCAGTAGACCAATAGGATAACACAATTATCCAATCAGGTTGGAGAGGGCGATGCTATAATAATGAGGTAGGTGAAGGGCAAAATTGCACAACTTTTCCTCAGGAATCCCCATCCTCAATAGTGCGGGGTCACTATGGTGCCACTATGATTTTACATGATTGTTGTTTAGTATCTTCGTACATGCCTCTATATTTGGCGTAGGCTGCTGTAAATGCAACTATGCATATTATTAAGTTAGTTGTGAATTGAGGTGAGATTGTTATTTGTGTTTTTGCTATGTTTTCATCAGGCATTTCGCCAACCCATATGCGTTCATGTGTATTATTATGTGATGTTTTTTTTATCATTCTTGTATGATGATGTCAACATTTTTTTTAAACATTCTATTCTATTCTATTAGATTCTGTACGCTATCGTGCGTTTACAGTTGTATCTAAAACATCCATCCTTGGAAGGGATTGGTGCGCGTAATGCTCGATGACGTCCAGTGTCTTTGGCACGTGGGCAGCGGTATTCCGACTCCGAGCCACATAAACAAAGGCACATTGTCTGTGTCAACCGCGGCCAGTCTAGTAGCCAGTTGGGGAGGTGCATGGCCATCTGCCCCGTTCTCTTCACAATACTGCATTTGCACTTGGATATGGATACAGCAGAGAAGATGTAATCCTCTAAATTGATGTATTATGGTGCACCGGGTGACAGTTTAAGGTATTGGTTTAATTGTCTTCAAATTCATATTTTGTTTTCAACAGTATAACGTTAATGTGATCAGAAAGTAATGTCCTGCTTATAAATTCATATCTTTACAGGTTTGTGATTTTTGTGACAGATTTTTTTCGAATTCTTTAGCAGGGAGCAACATCGAGTGGATATTATCATAACTCCAGGGAGTGGATATTATCATAACTCCAGGAAGTGATTCGGACATTGTGTCTTTGAAAATAGTCATACAACTGAAGGTAAGACTACAAATAATGTTAGAGACGTTGCGCCTATTACAGATGCAATGATTTTACTGTTGGCACTTGTTCTAGAGAGTGGTGACAGAATAGGCTAATCATATACGTCTCGTGCGCTTTTACGCAAACATTCTAATTTACGTGCAATGCATCTGCATTGGATGGGATTATGGCTTGACAAGGAGATCGATTTATATAAGTATATGTCTCCCTCTCTCATTATAGCAGCTATGCCGTGCGTCCAGGCTCAGTGCGGATCGTCACCTCAAGGAGCTAGTCCCGCTTCGCAACAGAGCGCAAGCAGCTTCCAAGCCGCTGGAGAGCACCACAGCCATAACTGCGACTTCCTAACGCCCGAGTTTGTCAAGTTTAGCATGGACCTGACAAACACAGAAATCACATCAGCCACTATCACCAATCTTCCAAATGTCGGTGTTTTCGTGGACAGCTACTGTAACAATTCGAACTATGACGTCAAACCCCCTTGTCTATTCCAAATGCCCCATCCGGGGGAGCAGTCATCCATCAAAGTTGAGGACATCCCCATGTACCACCAGCAGAGTCACCACCACCAGCCGCATCAGTCCGATGAGATGGTCACTCCCTCCGGGTCCGTTTACTACAAGCCCCCCTCTCCACACACACATACATTCCAGAGTCCACCCAGCCATGCGTGGGATGATTCTGGATCTCTGTACAGTTTTCACCAGGACTACTTGGCGGTGGCGCACAGGATGGAGCAGCGGAAAAATGCCATATCCAGATTATCCTTGTTTTCTCTCAAGCATTCCCAAACCGGTAGTCCTTTGTCGACGTGCCAGATGAGATTTGACGGATCCCTCCAGGTGTCCGTGAACCCGGATACCTCAGGCAGGTATCATGGATTGGAGAGCCAGGGCATCTTTGGTTCCAGCTCCTTAAGGAAACAGCACAGGGTGGGTTCCCCCTATTCGTTCCAGCTCGGTCAGGGACATCACTTTATGGATAACCAAGCACCGTCGCCTCCTAGCCAAGGATCTCCCACCAACACCGATTCTTTATGTGCCGTGTGTGGGGACAATGCCGCCTGTCAGCACTACGGCGTGCGTACCTGCGAGGGCTGTAAGGGATTCTTCAAGGTATGTTACATTAAATATCTGTGGGGATTGTTCTACATTTAGAACTAACGGTCAACTAACATTCCATTTAAATGTATTTTAATATTTAGGCTACTGATTCATTGTGTTGTTTATTGGCTCCTGATACAATCCCTTCAAAATCAAGAACCTTCATCTCCTTGCCATGCCAATAGAGGACTGGGAGAGGGTCAACTTAATATTATGAGTAGCCACGGAATTATATTTACCCACTGTCTGCCTCGTCCGCTGCTGTGATGCATTATGCAGCTGGGAGAGTAGGTGGTAAGACTGCACCGCCCTGGCTGTTCATTTCCCATTGTCAATATGCGTGGCAAAAGTATTTTAATGGCTATCTTTGATCAATGTATCAAAGCTTCAGGTGGAAACGCATCGAATGGCAACTAAGGTGTTCTCCTCTGTGTTTCTTCACAGCGCACTGTCCAGAAAAATGCCAAATATGTGTGTTTAGCTGGGAAAAACTGTGCAGTTGACAAACGCCGGAGAAACAGGTGCCAATACTGCCGTTTCCAAAAGTGCCTTGTCACGGGAATGGTCAAAGAAGGTAAGGTTTGTTCTACTTCTTAAAACGCATTCTTTACGCATTTACTTGAAATGTATTTACACATTATTTGTAAGCAGAATGTGTTTTTCAAAGCATAATAGTAATTATTTATACAAAACAACTTAATTTATGTTTTTCATTATTCAGTCGTCAGGACTGCCAGTTTAAAGGGTCGACGTGGCCGGTTACCCTCCAAACATAAAATTCAAGACCCTTTGTCACCTGTCAGCATCCTTAGCGCGCTAGTGAGGGCCCATGTGGACTCCAACCCCTCATTGTCTCGACTGGACTACTCCCGAGTAAGTACGAGCCTCGGTCATGCAATCCACATCACTTTGCGCACCAGTTTATTCATAAAATAAGTCATAAAATACGTTTTAAAAATATACCGTTGAGCATTGGTTTTATGAGTTCAATTTAACATCACTTTCTAGTTCCAGAATAATGCTGACAGCCAAATCGCCGGAGATGACACGCAACATGTGCAGCAGTTCTACGACGTCCTGACCGTCTCCATGGAGATTATCCGAGACTGGGCGCAAAAGATCCCAGGTTTTACCGATCTGCCGAGACCGGACCAAGATCTCCTCTTCGAATCAGCCTTCCTGGAACTCTTCGTTCTGCGTTTGGCTTACAGGTATCTTATACAATAGCATATCAAAAATTGCACATATATAAATAGTAATTTTACGCACAACAATGACGCGCGATAGTATCCATTTGATCTTATTGCCAAGTCGGTATCCGAATCCTAATCATGCGATTCTATCATATTACAGGTCCAACCCTGAGGAAGGGAAGCTCATCTTCTGCAACGGATTGGTTTTGCACAGGCTTCAGTGTAGGCGCGGCTTTGGAGACTGGATTGACACCATAGTGGAGTTCTCTGCAAACCTTCAAAGTATGAATATAGACGTTGCAACATTCTCCTGCATATGCGCCCTTGCCACAGTAACAGGTAGGCTAATAAAACCCTATCCCTAAGTTCTGAATCTATGCGCCTATAATGCCATTGGGTTACGTTTTGAAACGAATTGCACCCTGTCATTGTTTCAGAGAGACATGGGCTGAAGGAGCCCAGGAGAGCAGAGGAACTTCAGAACAAGATGGTGAACTGTTTGAAAGACAAAGTGACTTTTAACGATGGAAGTGTCAGTCGACCAAATCACTTGTCAAAACTCTTGGGAAAGCTGCCTGAACTTCGCACGCTATGTACACAAGGTCTGCAGAGGATATTCTACTTGAAACTGGAAGACTTGGTCCCTCCACCTGCAATAATAGACAAGCTTTTCCTCGATACGTTGCCCTTTTAGGTGCCATATATCTTTTCATCGTGTCAGATAGGCGAGGTTAATATGACAGTTTTTGAGTTCCCTATACCACGCATTATGCATTTTCTCTCATTTATTTCCATTGTTTTTGTACCTCTCTTCGTAAGAGCGCTTGATCACGTTTATAGGCCTACATGTCTGCATTGCCAGATAAAAAAAGAGACAACACAACATTTAAGATGTTTTTAATTTAAACAGTATGAAGAGTTAGACAATATTACAATATCGTCGATTTCTGAAGAACATGGATGTGTTGAACTATTTGGTCTTGCTTTGAATTGTGAGTATTTTCATTTGATAACTAACCATTTTCGATAACTATGTTGTTGTATGTAGACACTGGATAATGTATATGGAACATATATGCCTGGAACGTATACAGATTTATTTTTTATCAAATCATTTATGGGAGATGTTTTATGTAGGCTATTTATTGTCTTGTCACACCTGGACTGTGGTTATATTGCATTTGAATTAATAACGTATACTGCTAAATAATCTAACGTTTGTAAATGTGTTCGTCATTTTGATTGGTCAGGGGCTTACAATGTCAGGTTTTTCCATTCAAAATAAAATTAATTCCGTTTATTACACTTTTAAATGAACAATTATTTATGATGGCAATTTATAAGGATTTCTGACTTTATTTTAGTTGCTGAAATATCGTCAGAAATCATCAAACATGATAATGGGGAAATATGTTGTTAATATTAAATAGTCGACTACTAAATATTTTCCTATTTTTCTTGTCCACAGATTTGTCTGACAATCATTGATTGATTAAGGACTAGTGTAACAGATGGGAATCAAATATTTGTCATCAGATGGTCAGACGATAAATTCCAGATAACGACAATAAAATTAAACCAAATTGTATAACCAGACCTAATGTAAAATGTTACCTATTCCCATCATACTGTAAGTTCTCATAGAAATAACTTTTCTCCTACACAGTTTCCTCTCCAGTGAAGTGAATGTTATAGCCTATTTTTCTACTAAGTGTGATTCTCCGGCAACAAGACGAGGAAAGCTCATTCTCCTCAGTAGAGGTTGAGTTGAAGATTGACTACGTGCTCTGTTATTACACATGGATTTATCATGAACCAGAATGTCAATCAAATAACAATATTGTCAAACCGTTGTCTTTTAGTGTTTTTATAATATATGCCATTTAGCAGACGCTTTTATCCAAAGCGACGTACATTTGACATATGGGTGGTCCCGGGAATCGAACCCACTACCCTGGCGTTACAAGCGTCATGCGCAACCAACTGAACTAAGAAAGATTAAATAAGACTCACGTTATGGACCGTAGGAACAAATTGCTGGAGTGTGTGAATTGACCTGCTATACAATAGTCTACATGACATTTCCAAACCAAACCCTCAGGATAGGATTGGCATTAAAGAAACATGCAAGCCAATGTTTTTCAGTGTTGGCATGTAAGTAAACACATTCTGTCGTGAACTAAACATTTCACAGAAGAACTAAATAGCATTATATAGGTATGATTTCAGCTCCCTATATGTACAGTCTCTCTTCCAGGGAATGATAGAAAATGCCTATTACACATTGGTGGAGGGCATGTAGATGAAAATTGCAGATTTTCAAATATGACATCTCTTCTGTCCTGTCTGGAAATGTGAACCATTGATTCTATAGGCAGTAAAAGGTCTTATAACAACGATTATACTCACAAGAGGGTTTAATAGGCTGGAGATCAATAGAAACGCTGCTCTCTGCACCAGCCTGTCATGCAGGCTGAAATGCTAAGATAAAGTAATCAATATTATCTGTGAAATGTCACATTTATGATAATGGTGTGGATGAAGAGTGGCAGGCAGGGGCCATCCCAGAAGGATGGGCTCTTGTTAGCATCAAACACCTTTCAGCCAGGCCAACAACATCATGAATGGTAAATGCGTGTGTGTAGGTGTGTGTGGGGGGGAGGGTGTTTGGGGAAAGCAAAAGTTTTGATGTTGAAGGAGGAAGATTCCAAACAGACCGTTCCATTCAAAATTGATTTGACGTAATCCATTGGACAATAATCAGTTATTAACCACAACTTTTTCATGACAGCTATTTTCTAGGCTTGTGTGACCCTTCAAGTGCCATGCCATTCTGGTAAGGACGATAGCTTATTTTAGGAGTAAAACTCTATAGGGATTTCTAGGGGTCTGAACACTTCTGTTGTGGTCTGTGTGGCCCACCTTGATCTCAGTGTAAAGCTGCCTTCAAAGCCCCTAAGCCCTTATCACGGCCAGCCCAGACTCCCCTGCACCCAGGCCACCGTAGTGGCCCTCCTGCATGTGTGAAAATACCAGGATTTCATCTATAGCAGATAGGGAGCTGAACACAAACAACCCAAGCCTCTATCCAAGTCGATGTTCTGAGACATGAAACAAGGCAAAAGTCTGGAGTGATGAATATGAGGAGCTTGATCAAGGTTAGTCAAGACATTAGAATGAGTCTTGCTTCTCAATGTTCTCAATGTTTAGGTTACCAAACCCCTACAAGCATTACAGTGTATTTTCTGTGGAATTGCCTACTGGGATTTAAATTGGCTTAGCAAGCAACTGTGCATCCCTAGAGTTTCCAACAATTAAAAAGCATTACCTCACCCTGAGGACAAACCCCAATCTCAATGTGTTTAAATCATTATAGAAATCCTAGAACTGTGAAGACAACCAAGTGAATGCACTGAACAGGGACGGACTGGGACAAAAAAAATCATTCTGGACATTTCTAACACCGGACCATTTTGTCCCTTGAGGCCCCCATTACTAGCCAAATGATGATATTTTTGTGCAAAAAAAACTATTTATACAGGCCCACTGGGCTAAAGAAGGACCAGGCCATCTGGAATTTACCAGAATTGCCCTATATCCAGTCCGACCTTGCCACTGAATCATTTTAGTTGAGAATCAGGAGGCACCTTCAGATACTTTACAAACACAGACATCCTTACTTCTCTTACTACCACAATATGACTTTTTCTGAAGATGAATTTTCAACCAAACAGCCATGAAAGGATTTGATTATGATTGGTAAGCAAGGAGAAGGCATCGTTTATAATTACTCTAGTGTTAATGGTTATCCAGACAATTGAAGATAATTGGAAAGGATTAAAATTACTCTTAATTGGTCAAATCCTACCTTGTAATACTTGATACACGTGAATGTTTGGGTTACCCGAGCTAATATGAAGTCAGGACACTTATATAGGACACTTGAAATATAATCACTGGATTGGACAACAGCACTTGGGGGAACCAGGGAGTATAGGATGAATACACAAGCCCATCCTGCTTGACTGTCTGGTGTAAATACACCACTTCTTTCCCAAAATAATTCTTGTTTTCAAACCCTTGATGATCCGTTTCATTACGAGATACAGATTGTAATAATTACATTCATTGCATGTTTGCGTACTTCAACCGATATCCTGGGACTGTGTAGCAATTAAACAAATTCTAATTAATCGTTACCCACATTTCTATATAGCAGGGTACCTGATCAAAGAGACAGGTTTTTCCACATTAGATTAATATGCATCACACAGTAAATGGAGCAGCCAACCAGCCATCCAATAGCCTCGATGTTTAATCTGATCCTCATTTTGTATCTTTGTAGTTATGCGCACACACACACACACACACACACACACACACACACACACACACACACACACACACACACACACACACACACACACACACACACACACACACACACACACACACACACACACACACACACACACACACACACACAAAAAAAAAAAAAAATCTATCCATTACAGAGAGTGAGCTGGTGTGTGTGAGGTCAAACACAGACCCAGAGTTTCTCGGTTTGTCTAATAGGAGGGCGGGTCCACAGGGAGGAGTGATTCTATTTGACCAGAGGTTGGCCAGACTGCAGGGGACACAACCTTCCATATCTCAATCTGTATGCACAGGACAGGATTCTGACCTGGCTCCATTAGGGAGCTCACTCTGATAGCTCCTCCAACCTGCACTGCAGAGAAATCAGAAATCACATTGTCCCTGTGCTGCAGTGGAAATACTTTAGTAGCACAGCAAATCTACTTAGACCCTGTTAATTCATTATGAACAAAACATTTTGATTTCTGATAGTGACCTACATTGTCTCTCTCAGAGTGTATTATTGCACAGTGCAGGACAGATCCCCCTCCCCCAGTGTCTCCCTATGGTTAGTGGTTTAGCAGTATGATCCTACTAGGCATTGCCTGAGGCAGGTACAAGCACTGGGGTGTTTAACTGGCTAATGTATTCTGGTCAGTTAACCACATAGACATCACTGCTAATAGGTTTTCTATCTCTCCAATGTCCAGACCAGCAGACCTGGACATGACTGTGAAGCAGTAAGATCACTATGGTATTCAACCCATGGATGCTGTTCATTAGATTTAACCGTAAAAACAATGAGATTTGTCAACATGACTCAGGAATGACTGGTTCAGAAATCCACAAAAAAAAATGTCTGCCCTTTCCTGCAATCAAATTTCCCTCTAGTGGCCTCACGGGTGGAAGGTTATAAATATTTTTCATAATTAATATTTTTTATTTTTACTGCAGAAAATCCAGTTTCTATGGAAACAGTTGTTGTATTTCAGTCTTCTGTGATGGATAAAAAGTGTAATATTGGGATGCAAACTGAAAATGTAGTATATTTGAACTCTATATCTGACATAGTACATGTGACTTGTTTTTTTAAGCCCATAACTATCAGGAATCAAGGTAAGACCCAAGTGCAAACTGTGAAGTAACAATGTTTATTGTAACCACAGGAGCAGGCAAACGACCGGTCAAGGCAGGCAGGGGTTGATAATCCAGAGCAGAATCCAAGGTACAGGACGGCAGGCAGGCTCAGGGTCAAGCAGAGGTTGGTAATCCAGAGGTGGAGCAAAGGAACAGGACAGCAGGCAGACTCAGGCAGAGGTCAGGACAGACAAAGGTCAAAATCAGGAGGACGAGTAAAAAGAGAGACTAGGGGAAAAACAGAAGCTGAGACAAACCGCTGGTAAGCTTGAACAAACAAGACGGACTGGCAACAGACACACAGAAAACACAGGTATAAATACCCAGGGGATAATGGGGAAGATGGGCGACACCTGGAGGCGGGTGGAGACAAGCACAAGGACAGGTGAAACAGATCAGGGCGTGACACATAACCATGTGTGTGAGGTGTATACTTGCTTCAAAGTAGATTTGTTTAAGACTACCAAGAAACACTTTGTGTGGTCCTGACCCTGATTTGGCCCACTGCAGTAAAAGGTTAATTTGTCCTCCTCACAGGGAGACCCTGGTAAGGCAGGAGAAGTGGGGACCCCAGATGGTATTCAACCTATGGGTGTTGTTCTTCAGATTTAACCGGAAACCATGACAAATAGAATTGTTGACAACATGACTCAGGAGTGACTGGTTCAGAAATCCACAACAACAAACATGTCTGCAGTGAGAACAGCACTACTTCTAACGCTTTGCCTGTTACAAGAACACACAACACTTCGTGGGAGGAATCTGCCCATAAGCAATGTGTACACTCTAAGAAAAAAGGGTTCCAAAAGGGTTCTTCGGCTGTCCCCATAGGAGAAACCTTTTGTGTTCCATGTAGAACCCTCTGGGGAAAGGGTTCTACATGGAACCCAATAGGATTCTAGCTGGAACCAAAAAGGGTTCTTCAAAGGGTTTTTCTAAGAGTGTAGTCACAGCATGAGATGAAGACTGGGAATCAAAGAGCTTTACCTGGTTGGTCTGTTTCAGCATCTGTATCTGCAGGTAGATGATTCCACATGTATGAAAGGATGAACTTGGAACTGGGTGCCCTCTATCATAGAACAAATATATGCCCCATCTTCTTCTTCTCTTGAAGCCTTTGGGCCTATTCATTGACCTTTGACATATGAACCCTACACTGGGGATCTTGTTTTCTCATCCTCTCTTCCTGGTTAGATAGAGGTGGTGGCTTGAAAGTGGTTGCTGATGCTTAAAAATATGTGGATGCTATTTCTGCTTTGAGAGAATATATACAGAAAGAATACACTGAGATGCAGAAGAAACCTCTCTGAGATGTAAACGCCTCAAAGCCATTGTGAGGGTGAAATACTCGGAATAAACTGTTTTGAAGTCAGCCTTTGCAGAGGGGGATAATGTGAAATAACAGGAGACTGGCCCTTTAGTAAAATAACACTGTCAGTGATTACATGGCACACAATAGCCCACCTATGGGACATCAGTTTACGTTCACATTCATGTTGTAGACATAAGTTTACGTTCACATTCATGTTGTAGACATCAGTTTACGTTCACATTCATGTTGTAGACATCAGTTTACGTTCACATTCATGTTCTAGACATCAGTTTACGTTCACATTCATGTTGTAGACATCAGTTTACGTTCACATTCATGTTCTAGACATCAGTTTACGTTCACATTCATGTTGTAGACATCAGTTTACGTTCACATTCATGTTCTAGACATCAGTTTACGTTCACATTCATGTTGTAGACACCAGTTTACGTTCACATTCATGTTGTAGACATCAGTTTAGGTTCACATTCATGTTCTAGACATCAGTTTACGTTCACATTCATGTTGTAGACATCAGTTTACATTCATATTCATGTTGTAGACATCAGTTTAGGTTCACATTCATGTTGTAGACATCAGTTTAAATTCATATTCATGTTGTAGACATCAGTTTAGGTTCACATTCATGTTGTAGACACCAGTTTACATTCACATTCATGTTGTAGACATCAGTTTAGGTTCACATTCATGTTGTTCAGTAATTAATGTCCCATTATGTGGCTAGGCTGCAAAGAAACATTTTCTTGCTATAGATGCTACAAATCCACCATACCAGCATATACATAATGCTATATAGACAAGGGCTATATTAAAGGAAGAAAGGAGAAAGAAACTAGTTTAAACCCATAGTTAGTGGGTTAGAGTTTAAACCCATAGTTAGTGGGTTAGAGTTTAAACCCATAGTTAGTGGGTTAGAGTTTAAATCCATAGTTAGTGGGTTAGAGTTTAAACCCATAGTTAGTGGGTTAGAGTTTAAACCCATAGTTAGTGGGTTAGAGTTTAAACCCATAGTTAGTGGGTTAGAGTTTAAACCCATAGTTAGTGGGTTAGAGTTTAAATCCATAGTTAGTGGGTTAGAGTTTAAACCCATAGTTAGTGGGTTAGAGTTTAAACCCATAGTTAGTGGGTTAGAGTTTAAATCCATAGTTAGTGGGTTAGAGTTTAAACCCATAGTTAGTGGGTTAGAGTTTAAACCCATAGTTAGTGGGTTAGAGTTTAAACCCATAGTTAGTGGGTTAGAGTTTAAACCCATAGTTAGTGGGTTAGAGTTTAAATCCATAGTTAGTGGGTTAGAGTTTAAACCCATAGTTAGTGGGTTAGAGTTTAAATCCATAGTTAGTGAGTTAGAGTTTAAACCCATAGTTAGTGGGTTAGAGTTTAAACCCATAGTTAGTGGGTTAGAGTTTAAACCCATGGCCAGTGGGTTAGAGTTTAAACCCATAGTTAGTGGGTTAGAGTTTAAACCCATAGTTAGTGGGTTATAGTTTAAACCCATAGTTAGTGGGTTAGAGTTTAAACCCATAGTTAGTGGGTTAGAGTTTAAACCCATAGTTAGTGGGTTAGAGTTTAAACCCATGGCCAGTGGGTTAGAGTTTAAACCCATAGTTAGTGGGTTAGAGTTTAAACCCATAGTTAGTGGGTTAGAGTTTAAACCCATAGTTAGTGGGTTAGAGTTTAAACCCATAGTTAGTGGGTTAGAGTTTAAACCCATAGTTAGTGAGTTAGAGTTTAAACCCATAGTTAGTGGGTTAGAGTTTAAACACATAGTTAGTGGGTTAGAGTTTAAACCCATAGTTAGTGGGTTAGAGTTTAAACCCATAGTTAGTGGGTTAGAGTTTAAACCCATAGTTAGTGGGTTAGAGTTTAAACCCATAGTTAGTGGGTTAGAGTTTAAACCCATAGTTAGTGGGTTAGAGTTTAAACCCATAGTTAGTGGGTTAGAGTTTAAACCCATAGTTAGTGGGTTAGAGTTTAAATCCATAGTTAGTGGGTTAGAGTTTAAATCCATAGTTAGTGGGTTAGAGTTTAAACCCATAGTTAGTGGGTTAGAGTTTAAACCCATAGTTAGTGGGTTAGAGTTTAAACACATAGTTAGTGGGTTAGAGTTTAAACCCATGGCCAGTGGGTTAGAGTTTAAACCCATAGTTAGTGGGTTAGAGTTTAAACCCATAGTTAGTGGGTTAGAGTTTAAACCCATAGTTAGTGGGTTAGAGTTTAAACCCATAGTTAGTGGGTTAGAGTTTAAACCCATAGTTAGTGGGTTAGAGTTTAAATCCATAGTTAGTGGGTTAGAGTTTAAACCCATAGTTAGTGGGTTAGAGTTTAAACCCATAGTTAGTGGGTTAGAGTTTAAACCCATAGTTAGTGGGTTAGAGTTTAAACCCATAGTTAGTGAGTTAGAGTTTAAACCCATAGTTAGTGGGTTAGAGTTTAAACACATAGTTAGTGGGTTAGAGTTTAAACCCATAGTTAGTGGGTTAGAGTTTAAACCCATAGTTAGTGGGTTAGAGTTTAAACCCATAGTTAGTGGGTTAGAGTTTAAACCCATAGTTAGTGGGTTAGAGTTTAAACCCATAGTTAGTGGGTTAGAGTTTAAACCCATAGTTAGTGGGTTAGAGTTTAAACCCATAGTTAGTGGGTTAGAGTTTAAATCCATAGTTAGTGGGTTAGAGTTTAAATCCATAGTTAGTGGGTTAGAGTTTAAACCCATAGTTAGTGGGTTAGAGTTTAAACCCATAGTTAGTGGGTTAGAGTTTAAACCCATGGCCAGTGGGTTAGAGTTTAAACCCATAGTTAGTGGGTTAGAGTTTAAACCCATGGCCAGTGGGTTAGAGTTTAAACCCATGGCCAGTGGGTTAGAGTTTAAACACATGGCCAGTGGGTTAGAGTTTAAACCCATAGTTAGTGGGTTAGAGTTTAAACACATAGTTAGTGGGTTAGAGTTTAAACCCATAGTTAGTGGGTTAGAGTTTAAACCCATAGTTAGTGGGTTAGATTTTAAACACATAGTTAGTGGGTTAGAGTTTAAACACATAGTTAGTGGGTTAGAGTTTAAACACATGGCCAGTGGGTTAGAGTTTAAACCCATAGTTAGTGAGTTAGAGTTTAAACACATAGTTAGTGAGTTAGAGTTTAAACCCATAATTAGTGAGTTAGAGTTTAAACACATAGTTAGTGGGTTAGAGTTTAAACCCATAGTTAGTGGGTTAGAGTTTAAACACATAGTTAGTGGGTTAGAGTTTAAACCCATGGCCAGTGGGTTAGAGTTTAAACCCATAGTTAGTGGGTTAGAGTTTAAACCCATGGCCAGTGGGTTAGAGTTTAAACACATGGCCAGTGGGTTAGAGTTTAAACCCATAGTTAGTGAGTTAGAGTTTAAACCCATAGTTAGTGGGTTAGAGTTTAAACCCATAGTTAGTGGGTTAGAGTTTAAACCCATAGTTAGTGGGTTAGAGTTTAAACCCATAGTTAGTGGGTTAGAGTTTAAACCCATAGTTAGTGAGTTAGAGTTTAAACCCATAGTTAGTGGGTTAGAGTTTAAACACATAGTTAGTGGGTTAGAGTTTAAACCCATAGTTAGTGGGTTAGAGTTTAAACCCATAGTTAGTGGGTTAGAGTTTAAACCCATAGTTAGTGGGTTAGAGTTTAAACCCATAGTTAGTGGGTTAGAGTTTAAACCCATAGTTAGTGGGTTAGAGTTTAAACCCATAGTTAGTGGGTTAGAGTTTAAACCCATAGTTAGTGGGTTAGAGTTTAAATCCATAGTTAGTGGGTTAGAGTTTAAATCCATAGTTAGTGGGTTAGAGTTTAAACCCATAGTTAGTGGGTTAGAGTTTAAACCCATAGTTAGTGGGTTAGAGTTTAAACCCATGGCCAGTGGGTTAGAGTTTAAACCCATAGTTAGTGGGTTAGAGTTTAAACCCATGGCCAGTGGGTTAGAGTTTAAACCCATGGCCAGTGGGTTAGAGTTTAAACACATGGCCAGTGGGTTAGAGTTTAAACCCATAGTTAGTGGGTTAGAGTTTAAACACATAGTTAGTGGGTTAGAGTTTAAACCCATAGTTAGTGGGTTAGAGTTTAAACCCATAGTTAGTGGGTTAGATTTTAAACACATAGTTAGTGGGTTAGAGTTTAAACACATAGTTAGTGGGTTAGAGTTTAAACACATGGCCAGTGGGTTAGAGTTTAAACCCATAGTTAGTGAGTTAGAGTTTAAACACATAGTTAGTGAGTTAGAGTTTAAACCCATAATTAGTGAGTTAGAGTTTAAACACATAGTTAGTGGGTTAGAGTTTAAACCCATAGTTAGTGGGTTAGAGTTTAAACACATAGTTAGTGGGTTAGAGTTTAAACCCATGGCCAGTGGGTTAGAGTTTAAACCCATAGTTAGTGGGTTAGAGTTTAAACCCATGGCCAGTGGGTTAGAGTTTAAACACATGGCCAGTGGGTTAGAGTTTAAACCCATAGTTAGTGAGTTAGAGTTTAAACCCATAGTTAGTGGGTTAGAGTTTAAACCCATAGTTAGTGGGTTAGAGTTTAAACACATAGTTAGTGGGTTAGAGTTTAAACCCATGGCCAGTGGGTTAGAGTTTAAACCCATAGTTAGTGGGTTAGAGTTTAAACCCATGGCCAGTGGGTTAGAGTTTAAACACATAGTTAGTGGGTTAGAGTTTAAACCCATAGTTAGTGGGTTAGAGTTTAAACACATGGCCAGTGGGTTAGAGTTTAAACCCATAGTTAGTGAGTTAGAGTTTAAACCCATAGTTAGTGGGTTAGAGTTTAAACCCATAGTTAGTGGGTTAGAGTTTAAACCCATAGTTAGTGGGTTAGAGTTTAAACACATGGCCAGTGGGTTAGAGTTTAAACACATGGCCAGTTGGTTAGAGTTTAAACCCATGGCCAGTTGGTTAGAGTTTAAACACATGGCCAGTGGGTTAGAGTTTAAACACATTGCCAGTGGGTTAGAGTTTAAACACATGGCCAGTGGGTTAGAGTTTAAACCCATGGCCAGTGGGTTAGAGTTTAAACACATGGCCAGTGGGTTAGAGTTTAAACCCATGGCCAGTGGGTTAGAGTTTAAACCCATGGCCAGTGGGTTAGAGTTTAAACACATGGCCAGTGGGTTAGAGTTTAAACACATGGCCAGTGGGTTAGAGTTTAAACCCATGGCCAGTGGGTTAGAGTTTAAACCCATGGCCAGTGGGTTAGAGTTTAAACACATGGCCAGTGGGTTAGAGTTTAAACCCATAGTTAGTGGGTTAGAGTTTAAACACATGGCCAGTGGGTTAGAGTTTAAACACATGGCCAGTTGGTTAGAGTTTAAACACATGGCCAGTGGGTTAGAGTTTAAACCCATGGCCAGTGGGTTAGAGTTTAAACCCATGGCCAGTGGGTTAGAGTTTAAACACATGGCCAGTGGGTTAGAGTTTAAACCCATGGCCAGTGGGTTAGAGTTTAAACACATGGCCAGTGGGTTAGAGTTTAAACACATGGCCAGTGGGTTAGAGTTTAAACACATGGCCAGTGGGTTAGAGTTTAAACACATGGCCAGTGGGTTAGAGTTTAAACCCATGGCCAGTGGGTTAGAGTTTAAACCCATGGCCAGTGGGTTAGAGTTTAAACCCATGGCCAGTGGGTTAGAGTTTAAATCCTTGGCCAGTTGGTTAGAGTTTAAATCCTTGGCCAGTTGGTTAGAGTTTAAACACATGGCCAGTGGGTTAGAGTTTAAACACATGGCCAGTGGGTTAGAGTTTAAACCCATGGCCAGTGGGTTAGAGTTTAAATCCTTGGCCAGTTGGTTAGAGTTTAAACACATGGCCAGTGGGTTAGAGTTTAAACACATGGCCAGTGGGTTAGAGTTTAAACCCATGGCCAGTGGGTTAGAGTTTAAACACATGGCCAGTGGGTTAGAGTTTAAACACATGGCCAGTGGGTTAGAGTTTAAACACATGGCCAGTGGGTTAGAGTTTAAACCCATGGCCAGTGGGTTAGAGTTTAAACACATGGCCAGTGGGTTAGAGTTTAAACCCATGGCCAGTGAGTTAGAGTTTAAACCCATGGCCAGTGGGTTAGAGTTTAAACCCATGGCCAGTGGGTTAGAGTTTAAACCCATGGCCAGTGGGTTAGAGTTTAAAGCCATGGCCAGTGGGTTAGAGTTTAAACCCATGGCCAGTGGGTTAGAGTTTAAACCCATGGCCAGTGGGTTACAGTTTAAACCCATGGCCAGTGGGTTAGAGTTTAAATCCTTGGCCAGTTGGTTAGAGTTTAAATCCTTGGCCAGTTGGTTAGAGTTTAAACACATGGCCAGTGGGTTAGAGTTTAAACACATGGCCAGTGGGTTAGAGTTTAAACCCATGGCCAGTGGGTTAGAGTTTAAACCCATGGCCAGTGGGTTAGAGTTTAAAGCCATGGCCAGTGGGTTAGAGTTTAAACACATGGCCAGTGGGTTAGAGTTTAAACCCATGGCCAGTGGGTTACGGTCTAACTCCAGTACATAAGATAAGGGGAAAGAAATCCTTAGCCCCGTAGTGTCCACCGTAGGAGGGAAAAACGATGCACATGAAAAAGATTTTGATCTATCGCTCTGTCTATCTCCAAATACAGGGGGGGTGGATTCAGGATGAAAAGCCTATCTGGAGGAATTCAGGCCTTGTTTGAGGATTATAACTTTTTCATTCATAGCCAAAAGCCAGAGAGAAGGGTCCTCTAATGCCTCAGGGGCCAGGGCCTATAGCACAGCTAACCACTTTGATAGGAGAGATAAAACTGAGCTCAACTGCAACAAAGTTAAAGTATTAAAAGTGCATCCTCTCAACTTTCATTTATTAACCACAGAAAAAGATGTTACTGGAATCACAACTGCCACATTGTTCATGCACAGAAAGACAGCTCCAAAAATGATCCCTTAGATACAGAACTAGGATCATTTTACTCTCCTCAATTCCTAATGGAGAAATTAGGGAGGAAAATACATACCTGACCTCAGATCAGTGGGATCCCAGGGACAACGTTGACCTATTTTGTTGCAGACAAAAGAACGTTTTCGTCATGGCAAGAACCAGCAAGCAGAACACTAGACAAGTCTGACATCTAGTGGCGAACAAGGAGCAACAAAACCCGACGGCAGTTCATTGCGCAAAGACAGAGAGGAAGAGGTGAAGCGAGAAGATTTACTCTGGCCAAAATCTGTCCACGTGATATAAACCTTTTTTTTTGTATGGGGGTCTATAAGCGAGTGTTGAATTACGTGGGGCTTATTTGGTCGAATAGAAGTTTCGTAATGTTTAGTCTGTACTGATTTAAGTGGATGCACGTGGCATTCCGACAACAACTTAGTTGTGCGTGTTGGTCACGCGCCCTCTCATTGGCCAGAATGGTCTCGCCTGCCTTCAATCATTGAGGAAATGTAATTACATTGTTAAAGCGGTCACTCGGCTATCTTGTCAATATAATATATCATCTTTGGTACAGCTAATCTTTTCAGTCCTGTACTTTCCTACCTAGCCTGAGGTCTAATCTGTGTATGGAGCAGTTCGTTTTGCATGGCCCGGTGCCCCGGTGACTGGGGATTTCAGTTAAGAGCCAATGGAATGGTCTAAAATATCCAACTCCGTCTAACCGGGGCACCGGGCCATGTAAAACGAACTCGAACTATGAGAGAAGAGGGCGTGTCCAAAACTCCACCCCCGCCCTTTGCAGTTTATAAAACAGATTGCAGTAACACACGCAGTTAAAACATACTCACGGAGACCCCATTATAGGTTCACTGTGAGAGGTTATACTACGAACACTTTTATTTTTCTACGGAAACGAAGACAAACAGAATCAAAATGGTAAGACTTTTATTTATTTTTTTCCAACATTGCTTTCGACGCATAGGTTGTAATAATGCAACGGTTTATAGTTGTATGAATTAGGCTACATTTCTAATGTTTTTGTAGTCCATCTTGTATCGCATAAACATTACTGTGTATAATACTTCTAGGTACAGCCTACGCTACGGCCCACCTGTTTTTATAGAATATTATTTTTCTCTGATAACATGGTGCGTCATGATAGGAGTATCCATTTTGCTGCGCGTTCAACTTAGCGCGCGTTTTGTTTTTTCAATTCAAACACGACTGGCGCAGTAGACAACTATTATTAGAATGCATTTAATTATTAAATTGAGTCACCTGAGCCTTAATTGTCCTATTTCATATCAATGAATCAGTTCACGAGTATCTGCATTATCAAAACGTTGTCTCTTGGCGCGTGAAGCAGCTTCCTGCCATTTTGAATGGTTAAAGGAGTTACCGTTTCCATATACAGTGGCCGTGGGACCAGTGTGGTTATGGGTGTGTTTATTTGCTCTGCTGGCTTTAAATGCTGATGTGGCTCCCACGGGTCCGTGTGTATTCTGATGGGTGACTGTAGGCCTAGTCAGCTACTATTCCTGTTGCTCTAGTCTACTGCGCAAAACTGGGAACGTTCTGTCTATGTAGTGCTGTTCTGTCCGAACAAATGGCAACGACTACTAATGAACAACAAATCTACCTTCTACCCGAGTATGGCAGATTACATCTACAATGAGTAAAAAAAACGATTCATTGTAATTGGTGGGAAAATGTTACTTTGGGACAACAAGTTGCCACATGGATGTTTTTACGACATGGCTCACATTTTATTACCTCACATCCTGCCCATATGATTTCATCATAAAATATGTCAAGAAATTAGATTTAGACTTCTCAGAAGTATTTTGACTATGCATACATGCTTAGTTGTGATAGGGGCAACCTTCAGTAATCTGACCTGAAAGGAAATCTGAGGTTAGGAGTGATGCAGAGCCCAAAGGATCAGCATTTGACTAGCACATGGCAGACTGTCTGATCATGGGGTTAAGGTCTATACTACTAAATGTGGGTGAAAGGGCCTCTATGACCCATTCCAGTTAATGTACTACTCGGATCATAATGCAGTGTCTTCAAACAGTGCACTCGCCTGTTCTTAATTTTGCTCATGACTAAAGATTACCATGGCATGGGGAGTTTCTTTTGACACCTGCCATCTAATTTGAATGTTATGAAAGGAGAGGTGACTCTTTGTTTGGGTGTGAATTCCAAGCCATATGTCTTCCCGCATATCACAAGGCCCTCTTTGCACTTTAAAAGAGCCCCATAGGGGACAGAACAGGAAGCTGGAGGGGGGTTGCTTCCTAGCTACTGAACAAGCCACAAGCGGTTAGTCCATCAGCCATGTTGGTGCCAAGTGTCTCAGCGGACTTGCAGTTGCACAATTTCTTAATCTAAACTGTACTCTACAGTCTATCGTCATACCATGAGTTCAAAATACAGGAAATGAATACCATAACCTAGCACTGTACCTGACTGGCCTATTTGGTAACAATGAACATAAATGGCCTATTACGTCATGAGCAGTTACCCCTTGCCCCAAACGACATAGGCCTACACTAAACTTAACTACAGGGTTTCAAGTGTGTGTGGCTTAGCAAATCAGGGCAACCCCTGATAAATGCAACATGGTGGAGGTTAGTTTCTTAAATCTGGTATGAACCAGGGACTGCCTGAACATCAACTCTGACTGAACTAGAGGTTCAGGACACCATGTAGTTGTTCCCACAGAGAAACGGGTCAGTGGAGTAGACCGGGGTCTGGAGGGGCTACACACAGAGCAGGGGGATGGGGGTCATGATTGACACCTCCCTTTAAATAGCTGGCTGCAGTGCTGACCTAGCTGTCATGCCTAAACTAGGCACACACTCGCATCCCTGTGTCACCGCCCCTCCCCCACCATCCACCCTACCCAGCTTGTTCTGTCAAACTAGGAGGCTGGAGAAATGGCTGTGACAGTAGTGGCCCCAGTCTATACATGAGTGGAGTCATAACAGTAGTACAATATGTGTGGAGGGGTGTAGCAACATGCAGGTGAAAGACCTTGATGTCACAAGGACCTCCCTGTAGTAGATTCAGATCTGGATTGAATTGAGGTTTTCTAATGTTTCCTTCACATCCTCTTACTATACTGGGGGGAAAAATCAAATATTTTACTGAGTTAGTTCATAAAAGGAAGTCCTATTCCCATTATGCGGATTCTTCCATTTTTAAATAATTGCCCTTGATACAACTGAAAGTTAAACTAGCTTAAGGGGTAAATTCTATTCTACCAGAGGGCAAAGCCTAGCAGGTGTCTGTTATCCTGTTACTGTGGCAGGTGGTCTTGTTTCTAGCTGGGCCTTCTCAAAACGCTCTGATTCATAACTACTGCCAACACACAAAACCACACAACATTCCCAGACTCGTCCTCTTGGCATGTCACTGTCTCAAACTTATCTTCCTTGACTTTCTCGTTTCTCTTGAATGTCTCGCTCCCCATTTCCCATCTCTCTGTATAGTAAGCCAGTTTGGAGAGACTGGTGGTGTGAGTGTAGGTAGCCAGCTCGGCCTCTGGTGCGCTGTTATTCAGAAATGATAAGCTTGTTATCAGCTTCACTCATCCTTGGTGGTAATTTCCCCTCGTCCTGTTCGCTGTGTGCTGGAAATACTTCAGTAGGGTGTGGAGGGCCTTTTGGCCTTGACGCAGACTCGTCAGCTCCTGTTAGCATTGTCACTACTCGCTAGCTCAATGACGCGTTGAGGGGGTAGGATGGCCACTTGCCAAACCTCCCAGTTCGGCCTTGAGTCTAGTGATGTCTAATCAGACTTTGCTTCCTTGCGAAGCTGTAATGTTAAACAAATTACCAATTGTATAATCTCTAATGACCTCGGTCCAAGTTGGCATTCCAATGAGGGGGCATTCCAATGAGGGGGTGTGTCTCAAATCTAGTGGCATCCTCTCCTCAGGGGTGTGGAGCCTAAATGACAGGAGGAATAGAAGGAGAGGCTGTAATGGACTAGTGGGATGCACCTTGTGGTAACACATTCAGCATGGATGTTAATTTTGTTAATGCTATAGTCTTATCGACTGGATGGTGTCACTGCAGTCTAGCATCAACTGTCCTGGCGTCTGCCAATACTGCATTGCAAAATTGACTCATTTCTTGCACGCACACAACCTTCTGTTTGGTTCTTAGTGAATGTAGATATCAAGAGCCGCCTTCTCTACAAAATGTGTACACTACATGACCAAAAGTATGTGGACACCTGCTCTTTGAACATCTCATTCCAAAATCATGGGCATTAATATGGAGTTGGTCCACCCTTTCCTGCTCAACAGCCTCCACTCTAAGGCTTTCCACTAGATGTTGGAACATTGCTGCGGGGACTTGCTTCCATTCAGCCACAAGCATTAGTGAGGTTAGGCAATTAGGCCTGGCTCGCAGTCGGCGTTCCAATTCATCCCAAAGGTGTTCGATGGGGTTGATGTCAGGGCTCTGTGCAGGCCAGTCAAGTTCTTCCACACCGATCTCATCAAACCATTTTTGTATGGACCTTGCTTTGTGCACGGGGGGCGTTATCATGCTGAAACAGGAAAGGGCCTTCCCCGAACTGTTGCCACAAAGTTGGAAGCACAGAAACATCTAGAATGTCATTGTATGCTGTAGCGTTCGTTGTCCCTTCACTGAAACGAAGGGGCCTAGCCCAAACTGTGAAAAACGGCCCCAGATTGGTCCTCGGTCGGCTCTTCAGTAAGACCAATGTTTGTCTACGGAGATTGTATGGCTGTGTGCTCAATTTTATAAACCTGTCAGCAACTTGTGGCAAAAATAGCCGAATCCACTAATCAGGAGTGTCCAGACTCCTGTGTTAATGTAAAGTACAGTGGGTGTACAAAACATTTTATAATTGTGTTCCACCTTTTGCCCTCAGAACAGCCTCAATTCGTCAGGTCATAGACTCTACAAAGTATCAAGCGTTCCACACTGATACTGGTCCATGACTCATGCTTCCCACAGTTGTCAAGTTGGCTGGATGTCCTTTGGGTGGTGGCTCATTCTTTATACACCATGTTGAAGTGCTTGACACAACCCGGTGTGCCTGGCATCTACTACCATACCAGTGTCATAAGGGATCATAGCTTTCATCTGGTCAGTCTGTCATGGAAAGAGCAGGTGTTAATGTTTTCTACACAGTGTAGATCAGTTACATGGTTTAGACTAGATTAATGGTTATGTCAATACCGGTAGTCAGACACTGAGACGTGGCTAGCTTCTGAGATGGTAGCTGCATACAGTTCAGTATTAAAGTAGGTCAGATGATCGACTCATTGCTAAGCCATGCTAGGAAGTGCAGTCATGGTCCCAAGTCAACACACTGCAAACAAATTGGGTCACCATGCAAATATACACACGACTCATAACTCCGGTGGCTTGTTTTTAACTAGCTAGATCATACCGCCCACTATTTTCAGGCTCACCTGTCCTTTGTCACTCAAACATGGGCAGGTTAGGTTTGTTTCCTCTTAGTGTAGGGCAGTGGTTCCCAACCTTTTTCTGTTACTGTACAAACAATTGAATTTTGCCCTGCCTGACGTACCCCCCCATGTGCATTCTACCAGTCTTCTCAAGTACCCCGTGTATAGGCAAAGCGCCCCCGGGGAGCCTAGTACCCTTGTTTGGGAACCACTGGTTAGTGCTGCCACTTGGTGGTGAGAAATGGCAGTAAAACAAGTGATAAAATGGATGCCCAAATCCTTAATCGACCTCAGACTGCTATGCACTGAGTGGTTTGGAGCGGTGCTCCATTTATCATTGGTTAGATTGAAAACCAAGTGTTACTCCATCCAGTGCAGACTGCTGTCAATGCATCAGATCCTTGTGTAGTCAATGTTTTGTACCTGTTCAAAGAAACCATAAATTAATTGTTTGACTAACCCTATTTCCCGGTCTCTCCAGCGTGAGTGTATCTCTGTGCATGTGGGTCAGGCTGGAGTCCAGATGGGCAACACCTGTTGGGAGCTGTACTGCCTGGAGCACGGGATCCAGCCGGACGGCACCATGCCTAACAACAAGGCGGTCGGTAGCACTGACGACTCCTTCACCACGTTCTTCAGCGCCACGGGCATCGGGAAATACGTGCCCCGCGCCATCTTTGTAGACCTGGAGCCCACTGTCATTGGTGAGTATTGGAGGGATCTGGCAGAGAAAATGCACTGACTGATTGACACTGGGAATGTGTAGGAAGAGGTCTTCATCAATATGGTGGTACAGTTCAAAACAACAGACTAACCCTAGTCTGTTACCCTTTCTCTCAGATGAGGTGCGGACAGGTACCTACCGCCAGTTGTTTCACCCCGAGCAGCTGATCTCAGGGAAAGAGGACGCAGCCAATAACTATGCCCGTGGCCACTACACTATCGGCAAGGAGATCATCGACCAAGTGCTGGACAGGATCCGTAAACTGGTGAGTGACACTGTCAGATTTAATAGATTCAATGGTGATATTAGGATAACTCATGGATTTTTCATGAATGTTTTACGAGAAAGGGTTTTAGCCTTGACTTGCATAAATCTAGCCTAAATGGGTCTTATCAGAGCTTGGACTTTCCTTCTAGAAAACATGTTGATGAGTTTTCTGTCTTGACAGGCTGACCAGTGCACAGGGCTCCAAGGGTTCCTGGTCTTCCACAGCTTCGGAGGTGGTACCGGCTCTGGGTTCACCTCCCTGCTCATGGAACGTCTCTCAGTCGACTTCGGGAAGAAGTCCAAGCTGGAGTTTGCCATATACCCTGCTCCCCAGGTGTCCACAGCTGTGGTGGAGCCCTACAACTCCATCCTGACCACCCACACCACCCTGGAGCACTCCGACTGTGCCTTCATGGTTGACAATGAGGCCATCTACGACATCTGCCGTAGAAACCTGGACATTGAGCGCCCGTCTTACACCAACCTCAACAGGCTCATCAGCCAGATTGTCTCCTCCATCACCGCCTCTCTCCGCTTCGATGGTGCCCTTAACGTGGACCTGACAGAGTTCCAGACCAACCTGGTGCCTTACCCCCGCATCCACTTCCCCCTGGCCACCTATGCCCCTGTCATCTCAGCCGAGAAGGCCTACCACGAGCAGCTCTCTGTGGCTGAGATCACCAACTCCTGCTTCGAGCCCGCCAACCAGATGGTGAAGTGCGACCCTCGCCACGGTAAGTACATGGCGTGCTGCCTGCTGTACCGCGGAGACGTGGTGCCCAAGGATGTCAACGTGGCCATCGGCAACATCAAGACAAAACGAAGCATCCAGTTCGTGGACTGGTGCCCTACAGGTTTCAAAGTGGGCATCAACTACCAGCCACCCACTGTGGTGCCAGGGGGTGACCTGGCCAAAGTCCAGAGAGCAGTGTGCATGTTGAGCAACACCACAGCCATCGCTGAGGCCTGGGCTCGTCTCGACCACAAGTTTGACCTGATGTACGCCAAGCGGGCTTTCGTGCACTGGTACGTGGGTGAGGGCATGGAGGAGGGAGAGTTCTCTGAGGCCAGGGAAGACATGGCTGCCCTGGAGAAGGACTATGAAGAGGTAGGAATCGACTCATTTGAGGAGGACGAGGAGGGAGAGGAGTATTAGGAGAAGAGGAGTTCAAAGGAGGGATGGGTCCTCGGTCGGCTTACGTATCACTGAGAGATAGAACTGCCTTTACTTGACCATGAAGTGGGAAACGGCCTGCTCCTTCCCTTGTCGAATGTCATCAATCGTGTTTTCTTCACCAAAGACCCCACATCCATCCATGTCTGATAATCTTTTCCTCGAAGGTTGACTATGGAACCATACAGAACCTTGAAGATTAAGCTGTCTCCATAAAAATGTTTCCTTTAAGTTCATGGTACTTCTGTCCTTTCAGATCTATCCTAAACACTAAAGTTACTGCCAATCAGAAAACAAACTAGTGAACTAAACCCCATGGTGTTGGGTCTTAATGAATGTAATTCAGTAACTCTATCTTGGAGGATTATTTTGCATTGCATGTTAAGTTACCCCAAAATAATTTATTGGTTTTATCCCTACAGATTCTATTATTTTCTTTGCCATGTCTGTTGTTTTAAGAGTTATCACATCAGGTTACTGTTGTGGCTGTATCCCCTCCTTTGTAAATAAAGTTGTTTTATCTCAGTTAATCCTGTTTTCACCTCTTTCAATGACAACTGCCTCCAGTCCTGACCCCAGGTTTCATTATACTTGGTCTAAATTACTATTAAACGGCCAACATAAAACATCAGTCTGTGCAATCGGCCACAAATGGCCTGGTAAGTAGCAGAGAATTCCTGGGATATAAATGTAGCCACAGGGTGCCTTGAAATAAGATTATGGTCGAGGTAACAGCGATGTATTAATTGCATACTCATGTGGACTCTCAAACCTCATTGGATGAGAAAGCCAGGGGCCTCTCCCTTCTGACTTTATCCTCAATGTGTTTTGAGAAGGTGAGGAGAAACTGTCTTCAATGATAAAAACCTGTAGTGTAGACAAACGTGGAAGGATTTTCATAATGTGAAACTAGTTAATTTAGAACAGAATAGCCTAAAGGTGACAAGTGGATACATGGATGGTAAACTCATTTCGATTTGAGACCCACCTTAGCAAAGTTAATTTCACTGTGTAGTGCTCTGGTTTAATCAAATACTTGATTTGGCCAGAGGAAGAGCTGAATCGAGAACTTTCATTCGGCCCAAAATCTGTCCCTGGAAATAAGGCCACAAAGTGAGGACTTTTTGTAATGAGGTCAATGAGTGTCCAGTTTGGTCAACAAAACATGTAACTAATTTGCTACGTGAGGCTTATTTGATCGAATAGAAATGTCGTTAGGTTGTTACGAATGCACTGTGGACGCACGTGGCATTTCGGCAACTTTGTGGTGAAAAAAATGCTTCAAAATGTCACATGCTTCATAAACAACAGATGTAGAGTACACGTAGCACTAGACCAAATGTCTGCAGGTGGCCATATTGAGTCCTTTTTATCTTACATCCAAGGGGAAACGCTTACTTGTGGGCACGAGAAAATACTTTATCGGACTTGTGCCTGTCATAGATGGAGCATGGGAATTGCCATTGAGGGCTTCCATCATTTTAACGTAGTCAACTGGGTAGAGATTCCTATGAGTTACGCACAATCAACAAAGATTAAGAGAATTTAGTACTTTAAAATGGCGCTTCCCATGCGGTCACAGACGCTATAGTGGCACGGATACAAAGACAGCTATATCTCCATGGCCTGTTCACACGCGTATATGCACTTGTACTACATAGAATTATTTCGCCTCCTCCCGCCTGCCTTCCGTCTTTGAGGACATGTATTTCCATTGTTAGTGTTCACTTTACTATCTTGTCGATATACTAGACACTTCGATTGGTGCCAAGTTCGAAACAACTAGTAACTAGGAAATCGCCGCCTTCAGTGTGTTCAAAACAATTTGGAACTCGGAAAAATATGAGCTCTAAATCTAGAGAGCGACCTGAAGATCATCGACGTCATGATTTTACCTTGTATTTTTCCGAGTTCCCAGTTTGGGACGTAACATTAGATCACAGGCCTGCGTCATCATTACGCGTTTTATGTACACGGAAGTAGCCAGCCGAAAAAAACCAGGACGATAACAGAAGGTAATTTTTATATATCCACTGCTAACAAACGTAAATATCCCCATGTATTTTCATCACAGTTTATCAATATCTCTATTAGATAATATTGGCTCATCAGGATTGATCTGCATGCTGCCCTCTTGTCGTTAGCTTGTATTCTCCTACCGGTGTGCCACGTTACCAAACAAAATCGTACACTTTTGCAAAGGTTTAGTGAAAGTATATTTGCTTGTGGTGTTGCTACTGCTGTAAAGAACCAAAACGCATAACTTGGGCAGATCACAACCAAGAGTCGCTGTAGCGCGGCTAGGGAAGTAACCGAAAGGTTGCTCGTTTGAATCCCCGAGCCGACAAGGTCAACAAATCTGCCGATGTGACCTTGAGCAAGGCACTTAGTCATACTTTCGCCAGGGTCACCGTTGATAATGTCAGACCCTGGCCGTAACCCCACTCTCCAAGGTTGTCTCAGGAAGAGTGTGATATGCAAAAAACACATTTCCTATTTACGCATGCGTAAATAGGACAAATATAAACACCCGCCAAATTATTATCAATTGCACAGGTGACAGTGAATAATTTATGACAAGTGAAATTGACACTGCATCAATCCGTGGACATAGTGGAATGGACTGGATTTCATGTTTCAGTATGTTTTTTACACAAATATATCCCATACCTGCCCTCTCTCTCCCATGGCTTTCCACTTGACCTCTCACTTTCAATTCCACTAAACCTTGTCTTTTACCTCGTATGCACTCCATCTCTCACTCTCTCTCAATTCAATTTAAGGGGCTTTATTGGCATGGGAAACATGTTTACATTGCCAAATCACAAGTTCCAAAATAAAGACATTTTGAATGACATATGTCTGTATACAGTGTTGTAGCGATGTGTAAATAGTTAAAGTACAAAATGGAAAATAAATAAATATGGATTGTGTGTCTCTCTCTCAGTCCATCTAGGTGTTGGTGTGGTGAGTTATGCCCCAGAGAGGATGGGTCAGACCCTGTGTATCTGTTCCCGCGGCTCCATCACCATCGACAACAAAAGATACTACTTCATCCAGAAACTAGATGAAGGGTAAAACCGTCCACATCAGTGAACACTATTACCTATTCTACATGGCAGACGATCATCCCTGTCCCTCCCACACATGTATTTGTATTTCAGTCTTCTGTAACGTTACATCTTACTGATCAGGACTCAGGTTTTGTCTGCCTCTTCACTTTCTCCTGCTTTCGTTATCTACCCCCTCTGTCGTTCCCTATTTTCTCTCGTTCTCTCTCTCTTTTACCTTCCCTCCCTCCACCCCTCATCCCAGAGGGTTCAGCTATGTGGACCTGGTGGAGGGGGTGCAGGACGGGCGTTTCTACGCCCTGAAGAGGATCCTGTGCCATGACCGGGAGGGTCGCCAAGAGGCTCAGACGGAGGTGGAGATGCACCGTCTCTTCAGCCACCCCAACATCCTGGGCCTGGCAGGGCACACCTTCATAGAGAGGGGGGGCAAGAGTGAGGCCTGGATACTGCTGCCCTACGTTCAGGTACGTGTACGTGTGTGCGCATGTCTATGTACTCACGCCTGTATGTGTGTATTAGAGCCCGGCCATTTTTTTGGGGTTCCGATACTGTTTTTTTGGGGGAGAGTCAAAAGTTACCGATACATCTGCCGATATACTGTTTTACAGCGTGGAAATGAAAAAGTGTGTAAGTATGCGTCTTTGTATTCACGCCTGGGTGTGGGTGCTCCTACAGAAGGGCAGTCTGTGGTCAGTGCTAGAGAAGCTGAGGGACAAGGGCAGCTTCATGCCAGAGAGACGCATCCTGAAGGTCCTACAGGGCATCTGTTCTGGACTGAAGGCCATGCATGACAGAGGCTACGCACACAGGTACAGGCTGCTACTGCTATTACACACACACACACACACACACACACACACACACACACACACACACACACACACACACACACACACACACACACACAGACACACACACACACACACACACACACGATTATGGTTAGTGGTTCAAATTAGAATGAGGCTCTCTATCTCTACCCCTCTCTTTATCTCTCCTGTTCTCCTCTCAATCAGAGATCTGAAGCCTACCAATGTACTCCTAGAGGAGGATGACAGGCCGCTGCTGATGGACCTGGGTTCTATGAACCGCTCCAGGATGGAGGTCAAGGGGACCAGGGAGGCCATGACAGTACAGGACTGGGCAGCTCAGAGGTGTACTATATCGTACCGCGCCCCTGAGCTTTTTAATGTGGAGAGCCACTGCGTCATCGATGACCGTACAGACATCTGGGTAACGCACACTAGAGTACTACCCCCCCCCCCCCATCCTTCTCACTTTAGTTTGGTCGGTGGAAACTCAGTATTGTACAAGCCATATAACATAGACCAATTTGTCATAACAGAGATTGTCTTTACCATTGGACTGTGCGATGCTGTTTTGACTCCATCCATGTAGTCAACATGTTGGGTTGCTATCTCTCTGTCTCCATCATGCCTGGTGTTTGTTGACCTTGTAGAGACAGTATTCTCTCTCTCTTTCTCTCCAGTCTCTGGGCTGTGTACTGTACAGCATGATGTTCCTGGAGGGGCCCTATGACATGGTGTTCCAGAAGGGAGACAGTGTGGCCCTTGCTGTCCAGAACCCAGTTACCATCCCTCAGCCATGCAGGTCAGTCAGTCACCCTGGCAAGCTAACTCTTACCCTAACCCAGTTACCATCCCTCAGCCCTGCAGTTCAGTCAGTCCCCATGGCAAGCTAACTCTTACCCTAACCCAGTTACCATCCCTCAGCCCTACAGGTCAGTCAGTCCCCTGGCTAGTCAACCCCTAGTTACTCTTCAATCCATCACCCTCTCAGCTTTCAAGGCTAGCAAACTAGAATTTATTGATTCCAAATAGGCGCCTACCACCTTGGCACTCCTGCAGATCTAAAAGGATTGGATAGATTTAAGCATTTTTCATCTTACCTTTTCATAGGTTGTATGGAATTTATACAATTTACAGTATGTCTTTTTTCTCAAGTTACTCTGGAAGTTTCTCAGTATATATATTTGTTATTCTGGTAGTTTATTTTTTCTCCAGTTATTCTGGTAGTTTCTCAGTATACCGTTGAAGTCGGAAGTTTACATACACTTAGGTTGGAGTCATTAAAACTTGTTTTTCAACCACTCCACAAATTTCTTGTTAACAAACTATAGTTTTGGCAAGTCGGTTAGGACATCTACTTTATGCATGGCACAAGTAATTTTTCAAAAAATTGTTTACAGACAGATTATTTCACTTATAATTCACTGTATCGCAATTCCAATGGGTCAGAAGTTTACATACACTAAGTTGATTGTGCCTTTAAACAGCTTGGAAAATTCCAGAAAATGATGTCATGGCTTTAGAAGCTTCTGATAGGCTAAATGACAGAATTTTTGTCAATTGGAGGTGTACCTGTGGATGTATTTCAAGGCCTACCTTCAAACTCAGTGCCTCTTTGCTTGACATCATAGGAAAATCAAAAGAAATCAGCCAAGACCTCAGAAAAAAAATTGTAGACCTCCACAAGTCTGATTCATCCTTGGGAGCAATTTCCAAATGCCTGAAGGTACCACATTCATCTGTACAAACAACAGTACGCAAGTATAAACACCATTGGACCACGCAGCTGTCATACCGCTCAGGAAGGAGAAGCTTTCTGTCTCCTCGAGATGAACGTACTTTGGTGCGAAAAAGTACAAATCAATCCCAGAACAACAGCAAAGGACCTTGTGAAGACGCTGGAGGAAACGGGTACAAAAGTATCTATATCCACAGTAAAATGAGTCCTATATCGACAAAAACCTGAAAGGCCGCTCAGCAAGGAAGAAGCTACAACTCCAAAACCGCCATAAAAAACCCAGACTACAGTTTGCAACTGCACATGTGGACAAAGATCATACTTTTTGGAGAAATGTCCTCTGGTCTAATGAAACAAAAATATAACTGTTTGGCCATAATGACCATCATTATGTTTGGAGAAAAAAGGGGGAGGCTTGCAATCTGAAGAACACCATCCCAACCGTGAAGCACGGGGGTGGCAGCATCATGTTGCGGGGGTGCTTTGCTGCAGGAGGGACTGGTGCACTTCACAAAATAGATGGCATCCTGAGGAAGGAAAATTATGTGGATATATTGAAGCAACATCTCAAGACATAAGCTATTTTGCCACAACTTTGGAAGTATGCTTGGGGTCATTGTCCATTTGGAAGACCCATTTGCGACCAAGCTTTAACTTCCTGACTGAAGGACAACAAAGTCAAGGTATTGGAGTGGCCATCACAAAGCCCTGACCTCAATCCTAGAGAAAATTTGTGGGCAGAACTGAAAAAGCGTGTGCAAGAAAGGAGGCCTACAAACCTGACTCAGTTACACCAGCTCTGTCAGGAGGAATGGGCCAAAATTCACCCAACTTATTGTGGGAAGCTTGTGGAAGGCTACCTGAAACGTTTGGCCCAAGTTAAACAATTTAAAGGCAATGCGACCAAATACTAATTGAGTGTATGTAAACTACTGACCCACTGGGAATGTGATGAAAGAAATAAAAGCTGAAATAAATCATTCTCTCTACTATTATTCTGACATTTCACATTCTTAAAATAAAGTGGTGATCCTAACTGACCTAAGACAAGGAATTTTTACTAGGATTAAATGTCAGGAATTGTGAAAAACTGAGTTTAAATGTATTTGGCTAAGGTGTATGTAAACGTCCGACTTTAACTGTATATATTTCTTCTGCAGTTATTCTGGTAGTTTCTCAGTATATATTTGTTCTCCAGTTACTTTAGTAGTTTCTCAGTATATATTTGTTCTTCAGTTACTTTAGTAGTTTCTGAGTATATATTTGTTCTCCAGTTATTCTGGTAGTTTGTCGGTATACACTGCATTCGGAAATTTTTCAGACCCCTTGACTTTTTCCACATTTTGTAACATTACAGCCATATTCTATAATGGATAAAATTGCCCCCCCAATCAATCTACACACAATACCCCATAATGACAAAGCAAAAATGGGTTTTTAGAAGTTTTTCAAATGTATTATTTTAAAAAATGAAAGAAACTGATGTCACATTTACGTAAGTATTCAGGCCCTTTAATCAGGATTTTGTTGAAGCACTGTTGGCAGTGATTTAAAGCCTCGATTTTTCTTGGGTAGGACGCTACAAGCTTGGCACACCTGTATTTTGGGAGTTTCTCCCATTCCTCTCTGCAGATCCTCTCAAGCTCTATGAGATTGGATTGGGAGTGTTGCTGCACAGCTATTTTCAGGTGTCTCCAGAGATGTTAGATCGAGTTCAAGTCCGGGCTCTGGCTGGGCCACTCAAGGACATTCAGAGACTTGTCCCGAAGCCACTCTTGCGTTGTCTTGGCTGTGTGCTTTAGATTGTTGTCCTGTTGGAAGGTGAACCTTCACCCCATCTGAGGTCCTGAGCAATCTGGAGCAGCTTTTCATCAAGGATCTCTCTGTTCTTTGCTCCGTTCATCTTTCCCTCGATCCTGACTAGTCTCCCAGTCCCTGACGCTGAAAAACATCCCCACAGCATGATGCTGCCACCACCATGCTTCACCGTCGGGATGGTGCCAGGTTTCCTCCAGACGTGACACTTGGCATTCTGGTCAACGAGTTCAATCATGGTTTCATCAGACCAGACAATCTTGTTTCTCATGTTCCGAGTCCTTTAGGTGCCTTTTGGTTAAGTCCAAGCGGGCTGTCATGTGCCTTTTACTGAGGAGTGGCTTCCACCTGGCTACTCAACCATCAAGGCCTGATTGGTGGAGTGCTGCAGAGAGGGTTGTCCTTCTGGAAGTTTCTCCCATCTTCGTAGAGGAACTCTGGAGCTCTGTCAGACCATCGGGTTCTTGGTCACTTCCCTGACCAAGGCCCTTCTCCCTCGATTGCTCATACTCTAGTAGTTTCTCAGTATATATTGTTCTCTGGTAACTCTGGTAGTTTCTCAGTATATATTTGTTCTCTAGTTGCTCTAGTAGTTTCTCAGTATGTATTTGTTCTACAGTTACTTTAGTAGTTTCTCCGTATATATTGTTCTCCGGTAACTCTGGTAGTTTCTCAGTATATATTTGTTCTCTAGTTGCTCTAGTAGTTTCTCAGTATGTATTTGTTCTACAGTTACTTTAGTAGTTTCTCCGTATATATTGTTCTCCGGTAACTCTGGTAGTTTCTCAGTATATATTTGTTCTCTAGTTGCTCTAGTAGTTTCTCAGTATATATTTGTTTTGCAGTTTCTCTGGTAGTTTCTCAGTATATATTTGTTTTGCAGTTATTCTGGTAGTTTCTCAGTATATATACTGCTCAAAAAAATAAAGGGAACACTTAAACAACACAATGTAACTCCAAGTCAATCACACTTCTGTGAAATCAAACTGTCCACTTAGGAAGCAACACTGATTGACAATACATTTCACATGCTGTTGTGCAAATGGAATAGACAACAGGTGGAAATTATGGGCAATTAGCAAGACACCCCCAATAAAGGAGTGGTTCTGCAGGTGGTAACCACAGACCACTTCTCAGTTCTTTTGCTTCCTGGCTGATGTTTTGGTCACTTTTGAATGCTGGCGGTGCTTTCACTCTAGTGGTAGCATGAGACGGAGTCTACAACCCACACAAGTGGCTCAGGTGGTGCAGCTCATCCAGGATGGCACATCAATGCGAGCTGTGGCAAGAAGGTTTGCTGTGTCTGTCAGCGTAGTGTCCAGAGCATGGAGGCGCTACCAGGAGACAGGCCAGTACATCAGGAGACGTGGAGGAGGCCGTAGGAGGGCAACAACCCAGCAGCAGGACCGCTACCTCCGCCTTTGTGCAAGGAGGAGCAGGAGGAGCACTGCCAGAGCCCTGCAAAATGACCTCCAGCAGGCCACAAATGTGCATGTGTCTGCTCAAACGGTCAGAAACAGACTCCATGAGGGTGGTATGAGGGCCCGGCGTCCACAGGTGGGGGTTGTGCTTACAGCCCAACACCGTGCAGGACGTTTGGCATTTGCCAGAGAACACCAAGAGTGGCAAATTCGCCACTGGCGCCCTGTGCTCTTCACAGATGAAAGCAGGTTCACACCGAGCACGTGACAGACGTGACAGAGTCTGGAGACGCCGTGGAGAACGTTCTGCTGCCTGCAACATCCTCCAGCATGACCGGTTTGGCGGTGGGTCAGTCAAGGTGTGGGGTGGCATTTCTTTGGGGGGCCGCACAGCCCTCCATGTGCTCGCCAGAGGTAGCCTGACTGCCATTAGGTACCGAGATGAGATCCTCAGACCCCTTGTGAGACTATATGCTGGTGCGGTTGGCCCTGGGTTCCTCCTAATGCAAGACAATGCTAGACCTCATGTGGCTGGAGTGTGTCAGCAGTTCCTGCAAGAGGAAGGCATTGATGCTATGGACTGGCCCGCCCGTTCCCCAGACCTGAATCCAATTGAGCACATCTGGGACATCATGTCTCGCTCCATCCACCAACGCCACGTTGCACCACAGACTGTCCAGGAGTTGGCGGATGCTTTAGTCCAGGTCTGGGAGGAGATCCCTCAGGAGACCATCCCCCACCTCATCAGGAGCATGCCCAGGCGTTGTAGGGAGGTCATACAGGCACGTGGAGGCCACACACACTACTGAGCCTCATTTTGACTTGTTTTAAGGACATTACATCAAAGTTGGATCAGCCTGTAGTGTGGTTTTCCACTTTAATTTTGAGTGTGATTCCAAATCCAGACCTCCATGGGTTGATAAATTGGATTTCCATTGATTATTTTTGTGTGATTTTGTTGTCAGCACATTCAACTATTTAAAGAAAAAAGTATTTAATAAGATTATTTCATTCATTCAGATCTAGGATGTGTTATTTTAGTGTTCCCTTTATTTTTTGAGCAGTGTATTTGTTCTCCAGTTACTTTAGTAGTTTCTCAGTATATATTTGTTCTCCAGTTACTTTAGTAGTTTCTCAGTATATATTTGTTCTCCAGTTACTCTGGTAGTTTCTCAGTATATATTTGTTCTCCAGTTACTTTAGTAGTTTCTCAGTATATATTTGTTCTCCAGTTACTCTGGTAGTTTCTCAGTATATATTTGTTCTCCAGTTGCTCTGGTAGTTTCTCAGTATATATTTGTTCTCCAGTTGCTCTGGTAGTTTCTCAGTATATATTTGTTCTCCAGTTACTCTGGTAGTTTCTCAGTATATATTTGTTCTCCAGTTACTCTGGTAGTTTCTCAGTATATATTTGTTCTCCAGTTGCTCTGGTAGTTTCTCAGTGTCTTATGGGTGTTTTTGTTGTTTCCCTCCAGTTACTCTGAAGGCCTGCAGAACCTGCTGAGCTCCATCATGGTGTCCAACCCCCAGGAAAGACCCGACGTCAACTGGATCCTGGACCAGATACAGGACATGACGTGTTCCAGCCCCAACACACAGACCAATATGGTATGATGCTCCTGATTGAGGAACCATGGCAAGCCTGGTTCCTCTCTGGTTCCAACATCTGTGGGTGATGAACTTTGAACTTTATGACCTCTGGACTGTTGTAATGGCGACCCTGACCTCGTCGTTTTCCTCTAGTCTTAGAAGCTCAGGGGATCCTACCCCATACACACACACCTGCTATTCTGCAGTTGAAACCACATAGACTTGCGTCACAAGTCCTCACTGTCCTCCATATGCATGTACAACAATATGCTCCTACACAGTGTCGGTCAACTCCACATCCAGCTCCCCTTGGGGACATTGGGATTTGGGTGGAGCCATTTTATGACTGCTAGTGAATAGGAAACCCCATGGGTTAAACTATCATCAGACACTACGGTTGAAGTGGGCACCGGACCAGGAAAAGGACCTATGGTAAATTCCAGACAGACGGTCTCCATGGAAATGTACTCGGCCATATCTTATATCAGCTTCAAAGGGATTTTAATAATAACTTGATTCCAGACCTGGGTTCAATACATGAGTATTTATTTAAATACTTTTTCTGTATATTTGAGTATTTTCAAATACACAGCCCAAATGTTATTTATTTATTTGAGTATTTGAATGGTTATTTGTAAAAACCAAATAGTCGACCAAATTGTATTTGAAAGTATTTTCAAATACTATTTTCAAATACCTGGGTTAAATGCATGGGAGTGTATTTGAGTGTTTTCAAATACTTTCCAAGTGTATTTCCAAATACATTCCAATATTCATCTACTTGTTTTTTCAAATAACGGTTATCTGATTGTTTTGAAATGTATTGAAAAGCAATTGAAATACCTAAAATAGTATTTTGAACCCAGGTCTGCTTGATTCATCCTTATCACATCTGAACTTCTCTCAAGTCCATCATAACTGTATTTATTTGTCATCATCACATAATGCTATACTGTAACAATTCTCTATTTTCCATTTGTGACATGTTCATTTAGGCCTGTATGTGTTTGGCAATACCTCACATGATTCTGTTTTGAGTGTCAGTAGGAAGATAAGTTAATCTGGTTTTACTCTCACTACAGGTTTTGCTCAGTTAACTCTCACTACAGTTGCTTGATAGGAACTTTTTAATGGTTTCTTTTTAAACTATTATTTTTGTGTGTGCATCTATTTAAGGAGTAATGATTTATTTGTCTATGTATATGCTATATGAATGTTCTAAGTAAGCCAATGAAGTTGGAATGCAGGCATTATTGATGATTTTAGTGGAATAATGTAGAATGTACTGGAACTATAAATGGTTGTTGTTGACCATTTCGGACTGTTTGTAGCCTAATTCAGCTCATCCAGGAATTTGAGATATTGTGATAAAATAATAGGGAATTGCATAATACTGTTAATACAACACTGAAGGCTTTGCTTGTTTCTCATAAGATTGATGTTTTATAGGCTTTTTTTAATTTATTTTTTTACATTTGTGGTACATCTTCATTTGTTATATATAAGAGGCCCTTTTCACATACTTTTAGAGTTGTCTGAGGGGCTGACTTTCTTGACGTTGTAATGTGGCTTTTATTCCACACGGGGGAGCCGTGTCCTACACGTTGGTCAAAGCAGAGGGAGTCGGGGTCTCAAAATGTTGTCTTACTTAGTTTGGCCAGACCTGTAGATCTGAGAAAGACTCACTCAATATGTGAACATATGCAAAACCTCTACTCTGATAAACACCAGGGAATAAAATGGTACTGATTCTGATTGGTCTTTTCTCTTTTTCCTCCAATACATCCACATTCCATGATAACATTACATTTGCAAATACCTTCCCTTGCTGTTGATAAAAAGGGCAGGGCCAGCAGTTTTCATTGGAAATTAAAGTTCTATATTACAATTACATGTTTAAACTTCACTTATGGGATTGTTAGCAGTGAAGAAAGGAGGATGAGCGTGATGCCAGAGAGAACCAGAAGGTGGCGCTGGAAGCTCAATGACAGAGGCATGGATAATGTGCAGAGTGCAGGCCAGATAACCTTTAGCTTGTAGCTGTGTCCACAGCGCTATATGTTGCTT
Source organism: Salmo salar (assembly GCF_965601325.2). Lineage (NCBI taxonomy): Eukaryota > Metazoa > Chordata > Actinopteri > Salmoniformes > Salmonidae > Salmo > Salmo salar. The sequence continues at coordinate 80,237,401 of NC_138306.1, read as the reverse complement.
TAAGTGTGTGTACGCACAGCCACAGTCTTGCGGACTACAAGGTATGAAACAATTATCAGAAACTGTTTACTGCGCCTGGATTTACAGCCCTGTGGATCACTAGGGTCAAAGTGACGTCGTACCTCACTCCTCATCCTAATCAATCTCAGACGGTCATAAACCTCACAGACATAACCCACAGCAGAAACGACTGACACAAGAAAACACACACTAACACTAGAGGAATTCATTACACTTTAATTAACGTTTTCCCCAACCAAATACACCCCCATACAGGTCGGCCCACCCATAGTCCAGACTCCCCTGGGACAGTATTCATTACACACAGACTGTGTTTACGGGTTGAGGAGAGGGACCCCCCATTGGTCCACTACCTTTATATTCACCATCATCTGCCTGATGATGTCATGCAATACCAGAACAAGGTCAACACAATGCTGGTTCCATTTCAACATACACTTTCCTCTTCTTTTCCTTTGTGAGTCCATAAAGGCCATGGACGTGTGTAAGTCTTGTCTAGGTGTGTTTTTGTGTTTCATTGTGAAGGTCTATTCCCAATACCGTAATTAGTCCCGCCCCCCCAGTACTCAGAGTGGCGCTCACACCATAAACCATCTGGATGCTTTATTGATTTGGTGATGAATCAATTAGTGAATTATTTAATGAGCTGGGAATTATGGGTCAGTTCTGAACTGCTCCCACCCTGCACTGTTCCCAGGTCTCTCTAAATCATCATCACTTCATCACTACCTGCCTAGCCTAGTTGACTGTGTGGGGGCTACTCTGGTGAGAGAGAGAGTGAGAGTGTGTGTGTGTGTGTGTGTGTGTGTGTGGTGGGGGTACTTTGGTGGGTGTGTGTGTGTGTGTGGTGGGGGGGTACTCTGGTGGGTGTGTGTGGTATGCTGGTGTGTGTGTGTGTGTGTGTGTGTGTGTGTGTGTGTGTGTGTGTGTGTGTGTGTGTGTGTGTGTGTGTGTGTGTGTGTGTGAGGTGGGGGATGGGGGATTCTGGTATGTGTGTCAGATAAACAGTTTCTCTAAGCTCACAGTACATTATGTGTGTAGGCAATATGGCCAGGATGTCCGATTTTATCTTTAAAGTGGGTGCAGCAGACTTTTTCTCCAGCCAAAGCAGTAACACACCTGATATAACTAGTCAACTAATCATAGTCTTCAATCTAGACTTTATTAGTTGAATCAGGTGTGTTACTTCTTTGGCTGGAGAAAAAGCCTGATCCCATAATGGCCCTATGAAAGATTGGACCAGATTGTTTCTGGACACTGGACAGGGTCCTACTCTCAAAGACGTTTAAATTGGCTCTGTTGCCCCGAGAGAGGAGAGTAGGAAACGAAAACATATGGACATTATGTCCAGCCCATTGAGTGTGTGAGTTATGACTTCCACTTATTGCAGCTAGGGGAGATTTTTTAAGAGCCGGCTTTTTGCATGCTCATTAATTCCGGGAAGTGTTTAGGTTAAAATGCATAATGAGTTCATTAAGGGGGATTGGCGTAATCAGGAAAGGTATCGGCTTAATTACTGGCGCCGCGCCAAGGCGAATGCTCTCCCTCTTCTCTTTCCCGGCCGGGTCCCTGAAACCTGTCCTGGCCGGTAGCAGTAGTGCTAGCGCTATCTAATTTAATTAAGTGTACAAAATGCTACGCACTAATGTCCCCCTGGGGGCAATTAGCAGGAGAGAGATTGAGAGATCCCTGCTGGGCTTTTTACTCCCTGGCAGGAGATTCCCTATGTCAGTTAGCTGATTGCATTGATTATATTGATTTGTAACAGCTTTTCAGGTAATTTCATCTGCAAAGGTGAGAGCAACACGTTGGCCCGGAGACTTTTATTTTTATTCATTCATTCTTTATTTAGGCCCCAGGGTTGTTCTGCCAAGTGATCAGATGAGAGTGTACCTCAATAAAACCTCAAACCCGGTCAGAACAGGTGGGATGTTATTGATGCTTTAAAAAAACATCACAACTCTTTCAGCGTCTGGATAGGAATGTGCTGATTGATGCAGGAAAGTGGCATCAACGGTCAAACGAGACAAATCCACATACACACACAAACATAGTGTAATTACGCATGCACTCACACACATGGTTGTAAGGAATTACAAAAAACTGTAACTGTAATCCGTTACATTACCAGCAAAAATCTTGTAATCAGATTACAGATACTTAAAAGAAAAACAGATGATTACTTTTAAATTCTGACAGGATGTTTGCGGAAAAAATCTTTGACACTTTTCTGTTTTCTGTAAGACATTCAAATCAGCATTGAAAAGGCGCAAGTTTTAAGTTTGTTCCACCTGAGCGACTCTCGCCATAAACCACTATGATGACACATGAAATGTGTTTGATGGATTGCGGGAAAGAGCAGGAATATGATTTTTTAGGTTACAGTCCAAGCTATGTCTTCCAATGGTGCGACTGCTGTCGGCATCCAAAGATTATCCAACATGAATAAACGCTTGGAGGTAATGATGACAGCACTGATGTAGTCTACGGTGATACGGATATCACTTATCACTTTGCGCCTTGTGCTTGTTGAGGATGGCTGTTCACAAATCTAAATGTGTATTTGAACCCAATAATGATTGAATACAAGAAGTTTGAGCTAACTATCAATCATTGTTTTTGAAACCAGTGGACAGCCAGTGAAAAATGTGCTCTTGCAACAGCTGCATAGCGCGGATCCCAGCCAATGGAATAAAAGTGGGGCGTGTCCAAACATTTGACTTGTACTGTATATCCATTGATTCTTGAAGAATATAACTTATAAATGCCTCATGAGCTTAGTTCAACTGTCACACTCCATGAGAACCCTAAAAAGAATAAGAACTCTTTAAACAGCGGCATATTATCAAGATATCAAAGTGTCACCAACAAAAAGGTAAACAATAGGCCTATAGCAAATGCAGCATATGGCATTCATTTTTTCCATTTAAATAGCACTTTTCAGTAGTGCTCAAAGCATGCCATTCCATGAGCGCAGCATTTATTTTTCAACTGGAATCAATGAGCCCAATCAGTCCTCCATGACAACAAAATCATAAACAACAACACTAAAAGTAACTGTTGTTGCTTATGATTTTGTTGTCATGGAGGACTGATTGTGCTCATTGATTCCAGTTGAAAAATAAATGCTGCGCTCATGGAATGGCATGCTTTGAGCACTACTGAAAAGTGCTATTTAAATGGAAAAAATGAATGCCATATGCTGGAATGACTGGAATTCTGACAGACTTTGGTTTATAATGTAAAGATATAATTTAATCGTATTATTATATGTAGTAGAAAGGGATGGGTTAGAAGAAGCCTACATAACCAACCCATAAAGTAAGATTTAACATCCATATATGGCCAGCTATGTACATTGATAACTAACTTTAACCTTGATTTATCCTGTAATAGATGTGGTTCAATTGGTAACGTACATTTTTGTCTTACATTTAAGTCATTTAGCAGACGCTCTTATCCAGAGCGACTTACAGTAGTGAATGCATACATTTCATTTCATGCATTTTATTTTTTTGTACTGGGAATTGAACCCACAACCCTGGCGTTGCACACACCATGCTCTACCAACTGAGCCACAGGGTTGCTCTACCAACTAATGCCTCTTAAGGGGAAAGTCATCTAAAAGTAACTGAATGTAATCAGATTACGTTACTGAGTTTGGGTAATCCAAAGTTACTGATTACAATTTTGGACAGGTAACTAGTAACTGTAACGGATTACATTTAGAAAATAACATACCCAACCCTGAACACACATACTGTATAGCCATGTTGCTCTCTCACACACCAATACCAACACCGGTCGTTCATGTACAACTATTTTGCTCTTTAAAAATGTGACATATAGCTCATGAGACTATGTTGCAGCCTAATAACAGACCAGAGTTCCATGTTTGGTTGATTCTCTGAAACAGATGTGTTAGAGCTGGGCTGGAACAAAAGCCTACACACCCAACCAGTAGTGGAGAGCGCAGGTTTAATTGGTGGATCAGGAGTTCATTTGAGCAGATTAGACGACATAGATGACAAGATACTCTAGCGGTGCACCGGTCGTTAGGGGCGACGGGGCGAGAGCCAATTAGCTGATTAAACCGCCCAGCACAGCCAACGTGCAGCAGGCTGAGGGGAGGGGCCTGGTGATTGATGGCTGAGGACGTGGGAGGGGGAGTGTTTGTGTAGCTTGTCAGAGAGTTGTCGCTGAATGAGTGAAATGTCTTCATCAATTTGGAGCCATTACCATGTCAAAAGGAGAGGATGGTGCTTAAAGGAGGAGAGGAGAGGAGAGGAGAGGAGCAATGTGTGCCGATCTGTACACTCACAGCTGCTCTGCAGATGATCAATCTGATACGCACGCACGCACGCGCACACACACACACACACACACACATTTCAATGTCATTTTCATCATTATCATCATCATCATCATCATCACACACACAAATCAAATGAAATGTTATTAGTCACATGAGCCAAATACAACAGGTGTAGACCTTACAGTGAAATGCTTATTTACAAGCCACTAACCAACAATGCAGTTTAAAAAGTACGAATAAGAATTAGAAATAAAATGAACAAGTAATTAAAGAGCAGCAGTAAAATAACAATAGCAAGACTATATACAGGGGGTACCGGTACAGAGTCAATGTGCGGGGCGCCGGTTAGTTGAGGTAATTGAGGGAATATGTACATGTAGGTAGAGTTATTAAAATGACTACGCATAAATAATAACAGAGAATAGCAGGGGGGGGGGGGGGCAGTGCAAATAGTCTGGGCAGCCATCTGATTAGATGTTCAGGAGTCTTATGGCTTGGGGGTAGAAGCTGTTTAGAAGCCTCTTGGACCTAGACTTGGCGCTCTGGTACCGCTTGCCGTGCGGTAGCGGAGAGAACAGTCTATGACTAGGGTGGCTGGAGTCTTTGACAATTTTTAGGAACTTCCTCTGACATCGCCTGGTATAGAGGTCCTGGATGGCAGGAAACTTGGCCCCAGTGATGTACTGGGCCATACACACTACCTTCTGTAGTGCCTTGCGGTCGGAGGCTGAGCAGTTGCCATACCAAGAGGTGATGCAGCCAGTCAAGATACTCTCAATGGTGCAGCTGTAGAACCTTTTGAGGTTCTGAGGACCCATGTCAAATCTTTTCAGTCTCCTGAGGGGGAATAGATTTTGTCGTGCCCTCTTCATGACTGTCTTGGTGTGCTTGGACCATGTTAGTTTGTTGGTGATGTGGACACCAAGCTCGGTCCTCCTTTTTCTGTAGTCCACAATCATCTCCTTTGTCTTGATCACGTTGAGGGAGAGGTTGTTGTCCTGGCACCACACGGTCAAGTCTCTGACCTCCTCCATATAGGCTGTCTCGTCGTTGTCAGTGATCAGGCCTACCACTGTTGTGTCATCGGCAAACTTAATGATGGTGTTGGAGTCGTGCTTGGCCGTGGAGTCATGAGTGAACAGGGAGTACAGGAGGAGACTGAGCACGCACCCCTGAGTTGAAGATCAGCGTGGGAAAGGGCAGTGTGGAGCGCAATAGAGATTGTATCATCTGTGGATCTGTTAGGGAGGTATGCAAATTGGAGTGGGTCTATGGTTCTGGGATAATGGTGTTGATGTGAGCCATGACCAGCCTTTCAAAGCACTTCATGGCTACAGACGTGAGTGCTACGGGTTGTTATTCATTTAGGCAGGTAACCTTAGTGTTCTTTGACACAGGGACTATGATGGTCTGCTTAAAACATGTTGGTATTACAGACTCGGTCAGGGAGAGGTTGAAAATGTCACGGAAGACACTTGCCAGTTGGTCAGCGCATGGACGCAGTACACATCCTGGTAATCCGTCTGTCCCTGCAGCCTTGTGAATGTTGACCTGTTTAAAGGTCTTACTCACCTCGGCTGCGGAGAGCGTGATCACACAGTCATCCGGAACAGCTGTGGCTCTCATGCATGCTTCCGTGTTATTTGCCTTGAAGCGAGCATAGAAGTAGTTTAGCTCGTCTGGTAGGCTCATGTCACTGAGCAGTTCTCGGCTGTGCTTCCCTTTGTAGTCTGTAATTGTTTGCAAGCCCTGCCACATCCGACGAGCGTCGGAGCCGATACACACACTTATATAAATGTACATTCAGTCATTTAGTAGATGCTCTTATCCAGAGCGACTTGCAGTAGTGAGTGCAGACATGTTCATACTACTAAATCTACTCAAACACACACACACAAACACTCAAACACACACACACACACACACACACACACACACACACACACACACACACACACACACACACACACACACACACACACACACACACACACACACACACACACACACACACACACACCTATGCGTCCTGGCCCCGCCCGGGCGGGCCCCTTTACCGTAAGCCTGTTTAATTTTCCTGAAATAGGGCTGTGACAGCTCAGTCATGCTGATGAGATGGGCTGAGGAGAGTGGCAGCCTGTCAGAGTCTGTCTCATCTGTCTTCATACTGCTGACCAGCCTCTCCTCATCTCCTCAGCCCTGTCAAATCATCACACACATTCTCACCACCGCATCTCTTTCCTCACTTACACACTTTACAATAGAGAACCTTGGCTAATCTACAGAGGTGCGTGTGTGTGGGGGTGGGTGTTGGGGTGTGTGTGCGTGCGTGCAGTCACGTATGTGTGTGCATGTGCGTGCGTACTAGTTTGTGTGTGTGTGTGTGTGTGTGTGTGTGTGTGTGTGTGTGTGTGTGTGTGTGTGTGTGTGTGTGTGAGGACTAAAGCAATAACTGAGAGCTGTTTTTTATTTCACCTCTAGTGATTGTTATGGGTCCCTCTATCACCTGACCCGGATCAATTATGCTAATTGGATACTGCAGTGACACCATAAGGTTGTAGGGATTGTAGAGAGAGAGAGAGAGAGAGAGAGAGAGAGAGAGAGAAGAAAGAGAGAGAGAGAGAGAGAGACAGGGAGAGAGACAGGGAGAGAGACAGAGAGAGAGAGACAGAGAGACAGAGAGAGAGCGAAAGGGAGAGAGAGACAGAGAGAGAGAAAGAGTTGAAGGAAGCAAGAGAGAGGTGAGGGAGATGAGGGGAAAACAGCCTGTTTGAGGATTGCATATTACTTAGGACATATTGAAGCACGGTATAGAATATTACTGATGTCATTTCCACCTGTCAGTCATGTCTGAATGCCGATAAACCCACACCATTACTTAAATGAGATGTTGACGGCACCGTCTCTGTCTGCATAACTATATACATACGCCACAGAGCTGGGACCAACAAGTAGTCAGCCTCTTAAATAAGGTGATCGTGACCCTGTGGGGTTACAAAGGTGGTTGTGACCCCGTAGGGTTACTATGGTGATTGTGGCCCAATAGGGTTACTAAGGGGATTGTGACCCAATAGGGTTACTAAGGTGATTGTGACCCCAAAGGGTTAATAAGGTGATCGTGACCCCGTCAGGTTAATAAAGTGATTGGGTTATTAAACCTATGGGGTCACAATCGCTTTATTAAACCTATGGGGTCACAATCGCTTTATTAACCCTATGGGGTCACAATCACTTTATTAGGGTTAATAAAGTGATTGTGACTCCATAGGTTTAATAAAGCGATTGTGACCCCATAGGTTTAATAAAGTGATTGTGACCCCATAGGTTTAATAAAGTGATTGTGACCCCATAGGTTTAATAAAGCGATTGTGACCCCATAGGTTTAATAAAGTGATTGTGACCCCATAGGGTTAATGAAGTGATTGTTACCCAATAGGGTCCTAGGGTCCTAGAGACAGAAAGAGAGAGACCGAAAGACAGAGAAGCAGAGAGAGAGAGAGAGACAGAAAGACAGAGAGACAGAAAGTCAGAGAGAGACAGAAAACAGAGAGAGAGAGAGAGACAGAAAGAGAGAGAGACAGAAAGACAGAGAGAGACAGAAAGAGAGAGAGACAGAAAGACAGAGAGACAGAAAGAGAGACAGAAAGACAGAGACAGAAAGACAGAGAGAGGCAGAAAGAGAGACAGAAAGACAGAGAGAGAGAAAGACATAGAGAGAGAGAGACAGAAAGAGAGAGACAGAAAGACAGAGATAGGCAGAGAGAGACAGAAAGACAGAGAGAGACAGAAAGAGAGACAGAAAGACAGAGAGAGAGAAGACATAGAGAGAGAGAGAGACAGAAAGAGAGAGACAGAAAGACAGAGATAGGCAGAGAGAGACAGAAAGACAGAGAGAGACAGAAAGAGAGACAGAAAGACAGAGAGAGAGAGAGACAGAAAGAGAGAGAGACAGAAAGACAGAGAGACAGAAAGAGAGACAGAAAGACAGAGACAGAAAGACAGAGAGAGGCAGAGAGAGAGAGAGAAACACAAAGAGACAGAAAGAGAGAGAAAGACAGAGAGACAGAAAGACAGAGAGAGACAGAAAGACAGAGAGAGAGAGAGAGACAGAAAGACAGAGAGACAGAAAGACAGAGATAGGCAGAGAGAGACAGAAAGACAGAGAGACAGAAAGACAGAGAGAGACAGAAAGACAGAGAGAGAGAGAGAGAGAGACAGAAAGACAGAGAGACAGAAAGACAGAGAGAGACAGAAAGACAGAGAGAGACAGAGAGAGACAGAAAGAGAGAGAGAGAGAGAGAGAGAGAGACAGAAAGACAGAGAGACAGACAGAAAGAGAGAGACAGAAAGACAGAGAGAGACAGAAAGACAGAGAGAGAGAGAGAGACAGAAAGAGAGAGACAGAAAGACAGAGATAGGCAGAGAGAGACAGAAAGAGAGAGAGAGAGAGAGAGACAGAAAGACAGAGAGACAGACAGAAAGAGAGAGAGAGACAGAAAGACAGAAAGAGACAGAGAGAGACAGAAAGAGAGAGAGAGAGAGACAGAAAGACAGAGAGACAGACAGAAAGAGAGAGACAGAAAGACAGAGAGAGACAGAAAGAGAGAGACAGAAAGACAGAGAGACAGACAGAAAGAGAGAGACAGAAAGAGAGACAGAAAGACAGAGAGACAGACAGAAAGAGAGAGACAGACAGAGAGAGACAGAAAGAGAGAGACAGAAAGACAGAGAGACAGACAGAAAGAGAGAGACAGAAAGAGAGACAGAAAGACAGAGAGACAGAAAGACAGAGAGAGACATAAAGACAGAGAGAGAGAGAGACATAAAGACAGAGAGAGAGAGAGAGAGACAGAAAGAGAGAGACAGAAAGAGAGACAGAAAGACAGAGAGACAGACAGAAAGAGAGAGACAGACAGAAAGACAGAGAGAGACAGAAAGAGAGAGACAGAAAGACAGAGAGACAGACAGAAAGAGAGAGACAGAAAGAGAGACAGAAAGACAGAGAGAGACATAAAGACAGAGAGAGACATAAAGACAGAGAGAGAGAGAGACAGAAAGACAGAGAGACAGAAAGACAGAGAGAGACAGAAAGACAGAGAGAGAGAGAGAGACAGAAAGAGAGAGAGACAGAAAGACAGAGAGAGAGAGAGAGACAGAAAGAGAGAGACAGAAAGACAGAGATAGGCAGAGAGAGACAGAAAGAGAGAGAGACAGAAAGACAGAGAGAGAGAGAGAGACAGAAAGAGAGAGAGACAGAAAGACAGAGACAGACAGAAAGAGAGAGCCAGAAAGACAGAGAGAGGCAGAGAGAGAGAGAAACACAGAGACAGAAAGAGAAAGACAGAGAGAGAGAGAAACACAAAGAGAGAGAGACAGAAAGACAGAGACAGACAGAAAGAGAGAGACAGAAAGACAGAGAGAGAGAGAGAGACAGAAAGACAGAGAGAGACAGAAAGAGAGAGACAGAAAGAGAGAGAAAGACAGAGACAGAAAGAGAAAGACAGAGAGAGACAGAGAGAGAGAGAAAGACAGAGACAGAAAGAGAAAGACAGAGAGAGAGAGAAACACAAAGAGAGAGAGACAGAAAGACAGAGAGACAGACAGAAAGAGAGAGCCAGAAAGACAGAGAGAGGCAGAGAGAGAGAGAAACACAGAGACAGAAAGAGAAAGACAGAGAGAGAGAGAAACACAAAGAGAGAGAGACAGAAAGACAGAGACAGACAGAAAGAGAGAGACAGAAAGACAGAGAGAGAGAGAGAGACAGAAAGACAGAGAGAGACAGAAAGAGAGAGACAGAAAGAGAGAAAGACAGAGAGAGAGAGACAGAAAGACAGAGACAGACAGAAAGAGAGAGAAAGACAGAGAGAGAGAGAAAAATAGGGAGAGAAACACAAAGAGAGAGAGACAGAAAGACAGAGAGAGAGAGAGACAGAAAGACAGAGAGAGACAGAAAGAGAGAGACAGAAAGAGAGAAAGACAGAGAGAGAGAGACAGGAAGACAGAGACAGACAGAAAGAGAGAGAAAGACAGAGAGAGAGAGAAAAATAGGGAGAGAAACACAAAGAGAGAGAGACAGAAAGACAGAGAGAGAGAGAGACAGAAAGACAGAGAGAGACAGAAAGAGAGAGACAGAAAGAGAGAGAAACACAAAGAGAGAGAGAAACACGAAGAGAGAGAGACAGAAAGTGTGTGAGAGACATGAGGACATTGGATATAGTATATAACTTATAGCTTAGTTATGTTCAAACAGAGCACTCTGAATAGGCCCTGCAACAGCCTGGAACTAGATTATTATTGACAGTCTGCCCTTTTATACTGTCCCCCAGACGGATGTCAAAGGCTTAGCCCCCTTTTGAATCCGGGTCTATGGCACAAAAGCTTGCAACATGGCGCCGTGTCAATTTACACACTCACAGAGCTCAAATGCCACTCGTTTTAACAGTACGCATATTCATTACAGTTAGCTACAAAACCAGGAAATACATTAGCCGCAAGTCAGCATTACACTCAATTGTCTATTTAGATCTTGCTTGAAAAGGTCAACTACTAGTTAAATACACTATACTTAGGTACTTAAAGAGAGGGAAAGAACACAATCATATGTCAATTAGATCAAACAGTCAAACACTGGGTGTGAATAGGATTAGTTAGCGGCTTTGAGGTGTCAGTGGTAATTTGTGTATATTCTCCTGGGCAAAGAGCAACTGGATTGACTCATAGGCCTTTGTACATACTTAGTATTGGGTCAGGCCAGGTGTATAGCGGTTAAGAATACAATTATGAATGTTTCCTTCATCCTTGTTCTCCGCCTTTAATTGGGCAATCCGGGATTGGTACGTTATTTTTTTACTTTAAAGTGATTGGTATAGCATATACTGCAGCCATGGATTGTTGAAGAATATAACTTATTAAAGCCTCATGAGGTTAGTTCAAATGTCCAACCCATCAGAACCCGAAATATAAGCCTGTTCTACTCTATGTATCGTCGTGGCCAAAAGTTTTGAGAATGACACAAATATTAATTTCCACAAAGTTTGCTGCTTCAATGTCTTTAGATATTTTTGTCAGATGTTACTATGGAATACTGAAGTATAATTACAAGCATTTCATAAGTGTCAAAGGCTTTTATTGACAATTACATGAAGTTGATGCGGAGTCAATATTTGCAGTGTTGACCCTTCTTTTTCAAGACCTCTGCAATCCGCTCCGGCATGCTGTCAATTAACTTCAGGGCCACATCCTGACTGATGGCAGCCCATTCTTGCGTAATCAATGCTTGGAGCTTGTCAGAATTTGTGGGTTTTTGTTTGTCTACCTGCCTCTTGAGGCTTGACCACAAGTTCTCAATGGGATTAAGATCTGGGGAGTTTCCTGGCCATGGACCCAAAATATCGATGTTTTGTTCCCCGAGCCACATAGTTATCACTTTTGCCTTATGGCAAGGTGCTCCATCATGCTGGAAAAGGCATTGTTCGTCACCAAACTGTTCCTGGACGGCTGGGAGAAGTTGCTCTCGGAGGATGTGTTGGTACCATTCATGGCTGTGTTCTTAGGCAAAATTGTGAGTGAGCCCACTCCCTTGACTGAGAAGCAACCCCACACATGAATGGTCTCAGGATGCTTTACTATTGGCATGACACAGGACTGATGGTAGCGCTCACCTTGTCTTCTCCGGACAAGCTTTTTTCCGGATGCCCCAAACAATCGGAAAGGGGATTCATCAGAGAAAATGACTTTACCCCAGTCCTCAGCAGTCCAATCCCTGTACCTTTTACAGAATATCAGTCTGTCCCTTGTGTTTTTCCTGGAGAGAAGTGGCTTCTTTGCTGCCCTTCTTGACACCAGGCCATTCTCCAAAAGTCTTCGCCTCACTGTGCGTGCAGATGCACTCACACCTGCCTGCTGCCATTCCTGAGCAAGCTCTGTACTGGTGGTTCCCCGATTCCGCAGCTGAATCTACTTTAGGAGACGATCCTGGCACTTGCTGGACTTTCTTGGGTGCCCTGAAGCCTTCTTCACAACAATTGAACCGCTCTCCTTGAAGTTCTTGATGATCCGATAAATGGTTGATTTAGGTGCAATCTTACTGGCAGCAATAACCTTGCCTGTGAAGCCCTTTTTGTGCAAAGCAATGATGATGGCATGTGTTTCCTTGCAGGTAACCATGTTTGACAGAAGAAGAACAATGATTCCAAGCACCACCCTCCTTTTGAAGCTTCCAGTCTGTTATTCGAACTCAATCAGCATGACAGAGTGATCTCCAGCCTTGTCCTCGTCAACACACACCTGTGTTAACGAGAGAATCACTGACATGATGTCAGCTGGTCCTTTTGTGGCAGGGCTGAAATGCAGTGGAAATGTTTTGGGGGGATTCAGTTCATTTGCAAGGCGAAGAGGGACTTTGCCATTAATTGCAATTCATCTGATCACTCTTCATAACATTGTGGAGTATATGCGAATTGCCATCATACAAAATGAGGCAGCTGTAACGGCTGTCGTCAGAATTAGACCAAGGTGCAGCGGAGGATGTGTTCATCTTTGGTATTTAATGAAAACGAGAACACTTTACAAAAATAAACAAAAACGACAGCAAAACAGTCCTGTCAGGAAAACACACTAACAGAAGACAAAAACCCAAAGGAAAACCAGGCTACTTATGTGTGACTCCCAATCAGCAACAACAAACTACAGCTGTGCCTGATTGGGAGCCACACACGGCCCAAAACAAAGAAATACAAAAGCATAGAAAAATGAACATAGAACGCTCATCCAATGTAACACCCTGGCCTAACCAAAATAAAGAACAAAAACCCCTCTCTATGGCCAGGGCGTTACAGCAGCACACTTTGTGAAAATTAATATTTGTGTCATTCTCAAAACTTTTGGCCACGACTGTAATTGTAAACAAACACGGTTAAGTTTCAAAACATGGTTAAAACTGTATTTGATAACATGTAGGGTTAGTCCTTGCATCCATAGCGCTGTCTTACATAAAACAAGTGGAGGGGTGACCGATTTTTTGAATCCCGGATTACACCTTTAAGGATTGTACATTGACATTTGGGATTATAACACTGCAAAACATTTTGGGGAAAATCCAACCGACCATTACGTTCACCTTTTCAGTTGCCAAGGAGATAATAATAGTTCTAAATCCATATCATCATCCACTGAGTCTCCCAGTCTCACCTTGTCCTGCCTTGTGCTGGTCTACAGTGCAGAGGTGGGTGGTCCAGGGGAAGAGGGGGACTGGTTGTCTCTTGTGTGTAGGGAGGGGCTGCTGTTGGGGGTGGGGAGTGGTTTAATTAGAGCGAGTGCCTGGTCTCCGCCTGGTCCCCCGTCCACATTACAACATGCTGCCAGGGGTTAACTGGACTGATAAATGGGCCCTGACACACACACACACACACACACACACACACACACACACACACACACACACACACACACACACACACACACACACACACACACACACACACACACACACACACACACACACACACACACACACACACACACACACATACAGAATACGAATACATCTGTTTAGTAAAACGACCCTCACACTCTCACTCATGCATCCATACACTACAGTCAAAGACGTGCACACACTTTTACCTGGTCCTCTGTGGTCAGCCTGTGAGACGGTAATTGAAAGATGCCCAGACGAGCGCTCGTTAAGTCTCTGATTGGGTAGCAGCCTTAATGACCCCGGCCCAGCGCCGTGACATCTGGTGACTGGGCGTAAAAGTGGAACTACCGTCTCCATTAGGTTTGAGTGTCTGCATCTGTCTAGGATAACTCTCTCACCTCATCTCTCTCCTACTAATCAGACTTCATGTTCTTTTCCGTTGACAGTACAGAATTCAAATGTTAATACTTTTAGGAACCTTTGTCTTGCGTACATTAGAATATATTGGAATACATTTTTAGCGTAAATCATGAAAACAGAACGATTGCTCTGGTTGCAAGGATGTGTGTGTGAGTGCATGTGTGTGTGTGCGTACGTGTGTGTATGCGTGTGTGTTACAGAGACGTGCCACTAGTGTGTGTTTCTTCATAAATCATGTGTCTTAATCAAAGGAGGCCTGGGCCATTAATAACTCTGTGTTGTTGGCCTGACGACAGAGCACAATGTAGTATAATGGAACTATTTATTCCATAATGCCGCATTGTCACCACAGCCACCAGGAAGGGGACCGAGGGAGGAGGGGAGAGGAGAGGAGAGGAGAGGAGAGGGGGAGGGGAAGAGGGGAGAGAAAGGAAAGAGCGACAGGGGAGAGGGAGAGTGAGGTAGAGGAGAAGAGGTGAGAGAAAGGTGGTGGAAAGATAAGTTAGGGTTATGATGGGGAGAGAAATGGATGGAGGAAAAGTGAGAGAGATGGATGAAGAACAAGTGGGAGGAAAATCAAACACAAGGTTGGGGTTTGAGGTGAGGGATGAGAACACAAGGTTGGGGTTTGAGGTGTGGGATGAGAACACAAGGTTGGGGTTTGAGGTGTGGGATGAGAGCACAAGGTTGGGGTTTGAGGTGAGGGATGAGAGCACAAGGTTGGGGTTTGAGGTGAGGGATGAGAGCACAAGGTTGGGGTTTGAGGTGTGGGATGAGAACACAAGGTTGGGGTTTGAGGTGAGGGATGAGAGCACAAGGTTGGGGTTTGAGGTGAGGGATGAGAACACAAGGTTTGGGTTTGAGGTGAGGGATGAGAACACAAGGTTGGGGTTTGAGGTGAGGGATGAGAGCACAAGGTTGGGGTTTGAGGTGAGGGATGAGAGCACAAGGTTGGGGTTTGAGGTGAGGGATGAGAGCGCAAGGTTGGGGTTTGAGGTGAGGGATGAGAACACAAGGTTGGGGTTTGAGGTGTGGGATGAGAGCGCAAGGTTGGGGTTTGAGGTGAGGGATGAGAGCGCAAGGTTGGGGTTTGAGGTGTGGGATGAGAACACAAGGTTGGGGTTTGAGGTGTGGGATGAGAGCGCAAGGTTGGGGTTTGAGGTGTGGGATGAGAACACAAGGTTGGGGTTTGAGGTGAGGGATGAGAACACAAGGTTGGGGTTTGAGGTGTGGGATGAGAACACAAGGTTGGGGTTTGAGGTGAGGGATGAGAGCACAAGGTTGGGGTTTGAGGTGAGGGATGAGAGCACAAGGTTGGGGTTTGAGGTGAGGGATGAGAGCACAAGGTTGGGGTTTGAGGTGTGGGATGAGAACACAAGGTTGGGGTTTGAGGTGAGGGATGAGAGCACAAGGTTGGGGTTTGAGGTGAGGGATGAGAACACAAGGTTTGGGTTTGAGGTGAGGGATGAGAACACAAGGTTGGGGTTTGAGGTGAGGCATGAGAGCACAAGGTTGGGGTTTGAGGTGAGGGATGAGAGCACAAGGTTGGGGTTTGAGGTGAGGGATGAGAGCACAAGGTTGGGGTTTGAGGTGTGGGATGAGAACACAAGGTTGGGGTTTGAGGTGAGGGATGAGAGCACAAGGTTGGGGTTTGAGGTGAGGGATGAGAACACAAGGTTGGGGTTTGATGTGTGGGATGAGAACACAAGGTTGGGGTTTGAGGTGAGGGATGAGAGCAGAAGGTTGGGGTTTGAGGTGAGGGATGAGAGCACAAGGTTGGGGTTTGATGTGTGGGATGAGAACACGAGGTTGGGTTTGAGGTGTGGGATGAGAGCAGAAGGTTGGGGTTTGAGGTGAGGGATGAGAGCACAAGGTTGGGGTTTGATGTGTGGGATGAGAACACGAGGTTGGGGTTTGAGGTGTGGGATGAGAACACAAGGTTGGGGTTTGAGGTGTGGGATGAGAACACAAGGTTGGGGTTTGAGGTGTGGGATGAGAACACAAGGTTGGGGTTTGAGGTGTGGGATGAGAACACAAGGTTTGGGTTTGAGGTGAGGGATGAGAACACAAGGTTTGGGTTTGAGGTGAGGGATGAGAGCACAAGGTTGGGGTTTGATGTGTGGGATGAGAACACGAGGTTGGGTTTGAGGTGTGGGATGAGAACACAAGGTTGGGGTTTGAGGTGTGGGATGAGAGCAGAAGGTTGGGGTTTGAGGTGTGGGATGAGAGCAGAAGGTTGGGGTTTGAGGTGTGGGATGAGCGCAGAAGGTTGGGGTTTGATGTGTGGGATGAGAACACAAGGTTGGGGTTTGAGGTGTGGGATGAGAGCAGAAGGTTGGGGTTTGAGGTGTGGGATGAGAACACAAGGTTGGGGTTTGAGGTGTGGGATGAGAGCACAAGGTTGGGGTTTGAGGTGAGGGATGAGAGCAGAAGGTTGGGGTTTGAGGTGTGGGATGAGAACACAAGGTTGGGGTTTGAGGTGTGGGATGAGAACACAAGGTTGGGGTTTGAGGTGTGGGATGAGAGCAGAAGGTTGGGGTTTGAGGTGTGGGATGAGAGCAGAAGGTTGGGGTTTGAGGTGTGGGATGAGAACACAAGGTTGGGGTTTGAGGTGAGGGATGAGAGCAGAAGGTTTGGGTTTGAGGTGTGGGATGAGAACACAAGGTTGGGGTTTGAGGTGAGGGATGAGAGCAGAAGGTTGGGGTTTGAGGTGTGGGATGAGAGAAAGAAGAAGGAGAGAAGGGTCAGAGAGCAACATAAGGAGAGTGAGCAGGACAGAGAGGTGGCAGGGGGAGGAGGGAGGCAAAAGGGGGGAGTACAGAGTTCTAATTAGCTATTGAAGTTTCATGTTGGGCGAGGAGCAGGACGGGGCGGGAGATAAATCGTCCATTGACAGCTGCAGCCTTTCAGCTTGTCACCAGGCCTGACAGAACGGGCAATTATAGGATTTCTAATTCCTCAGTTAGCTCCACTCCTCGCTCCGGTCCCATCCTGCCCTGGCACCGCTGGACCACTTCCTGAACAGAAACACATAGTAACACAACACCGGCTCGGCCTGGACAGAGAGGAGAGGTGTAGTGAAGCTAGAGGTGACACAGGACAAATAGACATTAAATAGAGATTCAGCAGCCACTGGTAGTGACTGTTATTGCAGTGTTATAGCAGTGTTATAGCAGTGTTATAGCAGTGTTATAGCAGTGTTATAGTGGTGTTATAGCGGTGTTATAGCGGTGTTATAGCAGTGTTATAGTGGTGTTATAGCGGTGTTATAGCAGTGTTATAGCAGTGTTATAGCAGTGTTATAGTGGTGTTATAGCGGTGTTATAGCGGGAGGTGTTATAGAAGTGTTATAGCAGCGTTATAGTGTTATAGCAGTGTTATAGAAGTGTTATAGCAGTGTTATAGAAGTGTTATAGTGTTATAGCAGTGTTATAGAAGTGTTATAGCAGTGTTATAGTGTTATAGCAGTGTTATAGAAGTGTTATAGCAGTGTTATAGTGTTATAGCAGTGTTATAGCAGTGTTATAGCGGTGTTATAGCGGTATTATAGCGGTGTTATAGCGGTGTTATAGCAGTTATAGCAGTGTTATATCAGTGTTATAGCAGTGTTATAGCAGTGTTATAGAAGTGTTATAGCAGTGTTATATCAGTGTTATAGCGGTGTTATAGCGGTATTATAGCGGTGTTATAGCGGTGTTATAGCGGTGTTATAGCAGTGTTATAGCAGTGTTATAGCAGTGTTATAGTGTTATAGCAGTGTTATAGCAGTGTTATAGCAGTGTTATATCAGTGTTATATCAGTGTTATAGCGGTATTATAGCAGTGTTATAGCAGTGTTATAGCAGTGTTATAGCGGTGTTATAGCGGTGTTATAGCGGTGTTATAGCAGTTATAGCAGTGTTATATCAGTGTTATAGCAGTGTTATAGCAGTGTTATAGCAGTGTTATAGAAGTGTTATAGCAGTGTTATATCAGTGTTATATCAGTGTTATAGCGGTATTATAGCGGTGTTATAGCGGTGTTATAGCAGTGTTATAGCGGTGTTATAGCAGTGTTATAGCAGTGTTATAGTGTTATAGCAGTGTTATAGAAGTGTTATAGCAGTGTTATAGAAGTGTTATAGCAGTGTTATAGTGTTATAGCAGTGTTATAGAAGTGTTATAGCAGTGTTATAGCAGTGTTATATCAGTGTTATAGCGGTGTTATAGCGGTATTATAGCGGTGTTATAGCGGTGTTATAGCAGTGTTATAGCGGTGTTATAGCGGTATTATAGCGGTGTTATAGCGGTGTTATAGCAGTGTTATAGCGGTGTTATAGCAGTGTTATAGCAGTGTTATAGTGTTATAGCAGTGTTATAGAAGTGTTATAGCAGTGTTATAGTGTTATAGCAGTGTTATAGAAGTGTTATAGCAGTGTTATATCAGTGTTATATCAGTGTTATAGCGGTGTTATAGCGGTGTTATAGCGGTGTTATAGCAGTGTTATAGCGGTGTTATAGCAGTGTTATAGCAGTGTTATAGTGTTATAGCAGTGTTATAGAAGTGTTATAGCAGTGTTATAGTGTTATAGCAGTGTTATAGCAGTGTTATAGCAGTGTTATAGCAGTGTTATAGCGGTGTTATAGCGGTGTTATAGCGGTGTTATAGCGGTGTTATAGCAGTGTTATAGCAGTGTTATAGCGGTGTTATAGCGGTGTTATAGCGGTGTTATAGCGGTGTTATAGCAGTGTTATAGCAGTGTTATAGAAGTATTATAGCAGTGTTATAGCAGTGTTATAGAAGTGCCCTGTACTAGTCTTACCATAATAACATCTCCATCACTACCATTGTGTCATATTTGCAGGTTGAATTCACGTTGGTTGACAATTCAATCAAATATCAACCAAATGTGGATGTTGGTCTGATGTCTTTGCCTCATGGGAGCGTTTGGTTCTTACAGTCATTAACATATCATTGCTTTTCCAGTCTCCTTTAGTTAGATGGAGTGAGATGACCCTGTTGATTAAACCTACCTGCTGTATCGGGAGGAGGGGCCGCTCAGTTAAACCAATTAGACTCCAGGTCTGAGAAAGATGAGCTCATTGACCTTTCACCTTTTAAACAGGTCATCTTCTACAGGGAAGGAGGAAGGGTAGGGAGGGAGAGAGGAAGGGAGGGCAGAGGAATGACAGATATGTAAAGATTCATGAGGAGGACACACACCACACACACGTGCACACCCACACACAGTCAGATGGACAGCCTGTCTGAAGGGTTAATTAGGCATGGAGATGATTGGATCAGGAGCTGAGACACACTGTGACATCATCTATCATTGACCTCCAGTAACAGACACTACATAAACATTACTCACACTGGTATAGTCAGGCATTTTCCTCAGAATGCACTTTAAGCTGTAGAGACCAAATGGGTTCAAGAGCGTGTAGATGATAGACTACATCACATCATATCAGTTCTATATAATACATGTCTCTCTGACTCAGAATGTTCTGGAACGTTGGGCCGTCCTGATCAGGGCCACGGTCTCCTGATAACAGAATAGCAAAGTCACTGTGACCCAATCTTGTCACAGCTAAGGTAATGTTACCCTCATCGATCAATTCAAAGCCATCACAAAAAGCACCAAAGCCTTGATTTACCCATTCGACAATTTCACAGATCGACAAAACTTCACACTGGTCAACTATTGATAAACCAATTGATTAATCGATTGATTTTCACATTTTTTCACCCCTGCGATTCTCTACCCATTTTGAGATGGATTGAATATGAGGTGACACATTTGCTGGAATTGACAAAGTTAACACTAGCCAATGATTGGTTTGCTTTAGCCAATGAACAATATTTATCACTTTGAAGGACTCGTTCATCTACACCAGTAACCAATGTTCCCTCTAAACTGCGCACCTCCTCCAGGACTGCCACGCAAAATAAATGCCAGGCTGTGCAGAGACGCAAGATATTGAACTTCACTGAGTTCGCCCCATTAGCCTGCACTTTATAGATCAACGTTCTGTGATTGAATCAACATTATATCAGCCCCTTTTCAATGCAACAAACCAAAACATGATTTTGTTGTAGGCAGAGTCAGATGGCAACCGAGTAGAATTCTACTGACAGGGGTAACTAACGAGCGGACTTTCAATCACCGGAGAGAGAATGCGCTTTTCATATCAGTTCAGATCAGTGCGCAGAGCCGCGCGTGTGCACATTTGTTGATATTCTTTGCTATTTAGCGAGTTATTAGCCCAGTTATAGATAAGTATAGGTCAGAAATGTGGAGTTACTGCTCCCTACAAGAGCACAAAACCTGTTGGTTTCATTTTAAGCTGTCTTTGAAAAGCCAGTCAGGTAAAACGTTTATGTCTTAGTTAAAGGGACAGTGTTGTATTTTGAGACAGATTTGAATATGCAATAATGCAAATAGGAAGAGAGGTAGTCTACATTGTCTAATTGTCTGTATGGTAATAACAATTCATTTTATTTTGTAAAGTGGTCTCTTGCATCATACAACACAATACAATGCAATGTAAAGTCACCTATTTGGCCCATGGTGTTACAGACCAAGTAAAATATAATTAATTAATGTCAAGCCCTTCATAATGTTTTTAAAAGTCTCAAGAAATGTAGGCCTGCATTGAACACCACATATAGACAGACTACTGTAGGCCTGCATTGAACACCACATATAGACTACTGTAGGCCTGCATTGAACACCACATATAGACTACTGTAGGCTTTATCATAGAAATCAAAAGTTATTTCCATGTGAAAATGTTATGGGATTTGCTCCATTGGTTTTGTTGGTAGGCCTACATTATGCTCCAATCCCCAGAATAGCCTATTGGCTACTGTCTAAAACTGTAAAGGTACAGCCTACTGGCTACTGTCTAAAACTGTAAAGGTACAGCCTATTGGCTACTGTCTAAAACTGTAAGGATACAGCCTATTGGCTACTGTCTAAAACTGTAAGGGTTCAGCCTATTGGCTACTGTCTAAAATTGTAAGGATACAGCCTATTGGCTACTGTCTAAAACTGTAAGGGTTCAGCCTATTGGCTACTGTCTAAAACTGTAAGGGTACAGCCTATTGGCTACTGTCTAAAACTGTAAGGGTACAGCCTATTGGCTACTGTCTAAAACTGTAAGGGTTCAGCCTATTGGCTACTGTCTAAAACTGTAAGGGTACAGCCTATTGGCTACTGTCTAAAACTGTAAGGGTACAGCCTATTGGCTACTGTCTAAAACTGTAAGGGTACAGCCTCATTGTTCACTGTAAAGGCGCACAGAATTCTCACAACATTCAAGTTTTCACTCACAAGACCTAAAATTTGCTCAGTGCCCCAAACAATTGAGGGAACATTTACAGTAACCCTAACCCTAACCCTGACCCTAACCCGAACCCTAACCCTAACCCTAACCCTGACCCTAACCCTAGCTCAAACTGTAACCCTAACCCTAACCCTGACCCTAACCCGAACCCTAGCTCAAACCCTAACCCTCACAGTAACCCTAACCCTAACCCTGACCCTAACCCGAACCCTAGCTCAAACCCTAACCCTCACAGTAACCCTAAACCTAACCCTGACCCTAACCCGAACCCTAGCTCAAACCGTAACCCTAACCCTAACCCTAACCGTAACCCTAAACCTAACCCTGACTCTAACCCGAACCCTAGCTCAAACCGTAACCCTAACCGTAACCCTAACCCTAACCCTAACCCTGACTCTAACCCGAACCCTAGCTCAAACCGTAACCCTAACCGTAACCCTAACCCTAACCCTGACCCTAACCCTGACCCTAACCCTGACCCTGACCCTAACCCTAGCTCAAACCGTAACCGTAACCCTAACCCTAACCCTGACCCTAACCCTTACCGTAAACCTGACCCTAACCGTAACTCTAATCCTAGCCCAAACCAAGGTTTGAACTGTGCTCCGATGCCTCTGGCACTCAGTGGCTAGATTAGATGAACTAGTTTGCGTTGTGTGACAGATGTTCCCGAATGACTCACTCAACTAGGTGTCTGTGTGTCTCTGTTTCAGGAGCACAAACACACACACACACATACACACACACACACACACACACCCTCCATTGTTGAGACATATTTTTATCTCTCCTGTCATCAAGTCATCTGGGGGTCAGCTCTATTGCCTTTGTTGTGGAGGAAGTTTTCAATTCGCTCTCGTCTTTAGAAGGAACGTGTGAACGAAACAATGACAGAATAGAGAGTCTGGGTGGCTCATTGTCCCCTGTGTGTGTGTGTGTGCGCGTGTGTGTGTGCGTGCTTGCGCGTGTGTGTGTGTGTGTGTGTGCGTGCGTGTGGTGTGCGTGTGTTTGTGTGTGTCTTCAGTGTAGCCATCCAGCAAACCAGCTGCCAAGGCTTCCCAGAAATGAGATTTCATCATGACATAGCTTCTATGTTTTATTTGATGTCACTGGCTCAACAGTAGACTGATACTGTGTCAAACTAATTAACAGTAATCATTTTCAATCATTGACAGAGGTTTAGACTTAGGTCTCTCTCTCTCTCAATTGAAGGGCTTTATTGGCCTGGGAAACATATGTTAACATTGCCAAAGCAAGTGGAATAGACAAGAAACAAAAGGAAAATCAACAAGGGAAATAAACAATGAGAATTTAACAGTGAACATTACACTCCCAAAAGTTTTAAAAGAATAAAGAGATTTCAAATGCTATAATATTGGCTACAAAAAAAGGAGCTATCTAAAACTTAAAAGGGTTCTTCGGCTGTCCCCATAGGAGAACTCTTTGAAGAACCCTTTTTGGTTCCAGGTAGAACCCTTTGGGGTTCCAGGTAGAACCCTTTTCACAGAGGGTTTTAACCTGGAACCTAAAAGGGTTTTCCTTTGGGGGTTGGAACCCTTTTGGAACCCTTTTTTCTTAGAGTGTAAATTCAGTGTTGTAACACTGTGCAAATAGTTGAAAGGGAAAATAAATAAACAGGTTGTATTTACATGGTGTTTGTTCTTCACTAGTTGCCCTTTTCTCGTGGCAACAGGTCACAAATCTTGCTGCTGTGATGGAACTGGTATTTCACCTAATAGATATGGGAGTTTATCAAGATTGGATTTGTTTTCAAATTCTTTGTGGGTCGGTGTAATCTGAGGGAAATATGTGTCTCTGATGGTCATACAGTTGGCAGGAGGTCAGGAAGTGCAATTTGGTTTCCACCTCATTTTGTGGGCAGTGGGCACATAGCCTGACTCGTAGCCAGGCCCGCCCGATGGCACCCTTTCTCAATCTCAATCTCTTCATTCAAAGACTCAATCATAGACACTCTTACTGACAGTTGTGGCTGCTTTGCGTAATGTATTGTTGTCTCTACCTTCTTGCCCTTTGTGCTGTTGTCTGTGCCCAATAACGTTTGTGCCATGTTTTGTGCTGCTACCATGTTGTGCTGCTACCATGTTGTTGTCATGTTGTGTTGCTAACATGCTGTGTTGTCGTGTGTTGCTGACATGCTGTGTTGCTGTCTTAGGTCTCTCTTTATGTAGTGTTGTGTTGTCTCTCTAGTCATGATGTGTCCAATATTTTTTTATTTTATTTTTTTTATCCCCAGCCCCCGTCTCCGCAGGTGTCCTTTAGCCTTCTGGTAGGCCGTCATTGTAAATAAGAATTTGTTCTTAACTGATTTGCCTAATTAAATAAAGGTTAAATAAATCAAATAAATAAAAGAGTGTGAGAGTATATGCTCCTCTCGAGTGTGTGAGAGAGAGAATGAAACAGAGAACAAGTGAAGGAGATGGCGTTGCCACGACGGAGATCTTCAAAGAGCTTGATGGTTCTCTCTATCCCTCCTAAGTGGTGAGATAATGCAGTGAGGAGAGGGATGGGGAGATAGCAGGGTGAAAGTAATGATGTCTTATTGTGCATGATAACAAGTGTTTATCTGCTATCAGTGCCGCAGCACACAATGGGGCCCTTGTATAGGGAGCAGTAAAATACAGACTGTTAGCTGGAAGAACCCATTAAATGGTCATAAAGATCACCAGCTGCCCTGATAGGCTGAAAGGTGCTTCTGTTACCTGGGAAAAAACCCCAGGAGAGACAGGAAAGAGGACGGCAGGAGAAAAGGAAGGAGGGCTAGAGGAAGGAAAGGAGGGAAGCAGATATGGGAGAGAGGGAGGTCGTGTGGGTGAGAGGGAGGTAGTGTGGGTGAGAGGGAAGTAGTGTGGGAGAGAGGGAGGTAGTGTGGGTGAGAGGGAGGTCGTGTGGGTGAGAGGGAGGTAGTGTGGGTGAGAGGGAAGTAGTGTGGGAGAGAGGGAGGTAGTGTGGGTGAGAGGGAGGTAGTGTGGGTGAGAGGGAGGTAGTGTGGGTGAGAGGGAAGTAGTGTGGGAGAGAGGGAGGTAGTGTGGGAGAGAGGGAGGTAGTGTGGGAGAGAGGGAGGTAGTGTGGGTGAGAGGGAGGTAGTGTGGGTGAGAGGGAAGTAGTGTGGGAGAGAGGGAGGTAGTGTGGGAGAGAGGGAGGTCATGTGGGCGAGAGGGAGGTCGTGTGGAAGAGAGGGAGGTTGTGTGGGAGAGAGGGAGGTCATGTGGGAGAGAGGGAGGTCGTGTGGAAGAGAGGAAGGTTGTGTGGGAGAGAGGGAGGTCATGTGGGAGAGAGGGAGGTCATGTGGGAGAGAGGGAGGTAGTGTGGGAGAGAGGGAGGTAGTGTGGGAGAGAGGGGGGTCATGTGGGAGAGAGGTAGGTCATGTGGGAGAGAGGGAGGTCGTGTGGGAGAGAGGGAGGTAGTGTGGGAGAGAGGGAGGTAGTGTGGGAGAGAGGGAGGTCATGTGGAAGAGAGGGAGGTTGTGTGGAAGAGAGGGAGGTCGTGTGGGAGAGAGGGAGGTAGTGTGGGAGAGAGGGAGGTAGTATGGGAGAGAGGGAGGTTGTGTGGGAGAGAGGACGGTAGTGTGGGAGAGAGGGAGGTCGTGTGGGAGATAGGGAGGTCGTGTGGGAGATAGGGAGGTAGTGTGGGAGAGAGGGAGGTAGTATGGGAGAGAGGGAGGTCGTGTGGGAGATAGGGAGGTAGTGTGGGAGAGAGGGAGGTCGTGTGGGAGGAGGGAGGTAGTGTGGGAGAGAGGGAGGTAGTATGGGAGAGAGGGAGGTTGTGTGGGAGAGAGGACGGAAGTGTGGGAGAGAGGGAGGTAGTATGGGAGAGAGGGAGGTTGTGTGGGAGAGAGGACGGTAGTGTGGGAGAGAGGGAGGTAGTGTGGGAGAGAGGGAGGTCATGTGGGAGAGAGGGAGGTTGTGTGGAAGAGAGGGAGGTCGTGTGGGAGAGAGGGATGGTAGTGTTGGAGAGAGGGAGGTAGTATGGGAGAGAGGGAGGTTGTGTGGGAGAGAGGACGGTAGTATGGGAGAGAGGGAGGTCGTGTGGGAGATAGGGAGGTAGTGTGGGAGAGAGGGAGGTAGTATAGGAGAGAGGGAGGTCGTGTGGGAGATAGGGAGGTAGTGTGGGAGAGAGGGAGGTTGTGTGGGAGACAGGGAGGTAGTGTGGGAGAGAGGGAGGTAGTATGGGAGAGAGGGAGGTTGTGTGGGAGAGAGGACGGTAGTGTGGGAGAGAGGGAGATAGTATGGGAGAGAGGGAGGTTGTGTGGGAGAGAGGACGGTAGTGTGGGAGAGAGGGAGGGGGTATGGGAGAGAGGGAGGTTGTGTGGGAGAGAGGACGGTAGTATGGGAGAGAGGGAGGTAGTGTGGGAGAGAGGGAGGTAGTGTGGGAGAGAGGGAGGTTGTGTGGGAGAGAGGGAGGTTGTGTGGGAGAGAGGACGGTAGTGTGGGAGAGAGGGAGGTAGTATGGGAGAGAGGGAGGTAGTATGGGAGAGAGGGAGGTAGTGTGGGAGAGAGGGAGGTAGTATGGGAGAGAGGGAGGTAGTGTGGGAGAGAGGGAGGTAGTGTAGGAGATAGGGAGGTAGTGTGGGAGAGAGGGAGGTAGTGTGGGAGATAGGGAGGTAGTGTGGGAGAGAGAGAGGTAGTATGGGAGAGAGGGAGGTAGTGTGGGAGAGAGGGAGGTAGTGTAGGAGATAGGGAGGTAGTGTGGGAGAGAGGGAGGTAGTGTGGGAGAGAGGGGGGTAGTGTGGGAGAGAGGGAGGTAGTATGGGAGAGAGGGAGGTAGTATGGGAGAGAGGGAGGTAGTATGGGAGAGAGGGAGGTAGTGTGGGAGAGAGGGAGGTAGTATGGGAGAGAGGGAGGTAGTGTGGGAGAGAGGGAGGTAGTGTGGGAGAGAAAAGGAGGAGTGGAACAGAGAGAGGAAGAGGACAGAGCAGTGTGTCCCAGTCAAGGCGTAGATTAGACAGTTTTTGAGAAGGAATCTGATCTTTTTAACTGTTTGTTTGTCTGGGGCAAACATTTGCTTTCTCTGAATCGATATGATAGAGAAACAGCTATGTAACGATTGTGGGAAAATGTTATGAACCAGTTCCCTCCCTCAAGTCTTATGTGATTGGGTACTCAGTCCTGCGTTCACCATTTTACTATGAGATTATCCATCAGGCTATGTATAGTACTCATTATGAGATATTCCAGACAGATCACTGTTATACAAGTCAGTATTTAACGTACGTCTATGTCTGAGGAAGTCGGGAGATGACGTGAAACCTGGCCACTAGGGGCAACAGTGAGCGCTGTAGGTTTGGGTTTTGCGAGGGCGTTGTGGGCGTTGTGGGCGAGGATGGGCGAGTATGGGCGTTGTGGGCGAGGATGGGCGAGGATGGGCGAGGATGGGCGAGGATGGGCGAGGATGGGCGAGGATGGGCGAGGATGGGCGTAAGCATCTGTCTCTGATTCCAAAGTTTGCAAGTTAGAAAAAAAAACAGTTTGTTTCTTATATTTTTGTTATAAGCCTATACCAAACCTTAACCCTTACCTTAACCATTCTGAGTTAATGCCTAATCTTAAGAGTTCTCAGTTAATGCCTAAAATTAACCCTAACCTTAACAATTCAGAGTTAATGTCTAACCTTAAACACTTTGAAATTTGGCGTTTGAGAAACATGGACGAGCGTCTAATTCTGACGTGAGACTGTGAGAGCTTATTGAATATTCAACCTTGGTTTCACTGCTAATGTGAAACTATGTGAGGTAGCTACCGTGGTGATAATAACCTTGATTTGATGAGCTTGTACAAAAAATTGATGACGCGACAAGTTTTCCAGTCGGCCCAGTAATGTTTTTTCTCTCGTTGAGATTCATCTATCTATTTGGTCATTTCATTCAAATCCAGTTAAGGCAACCTGTTTTTGTCCAATTTAGTAACAAGCAAACAATCTCCTAATCAGCTCATGCTTTGTGATGACACAGCAGGGAATTAGGCCTTATCGCCTGTCCCCGTTTAGTGTTTGTGAGGTCACAGATCAAAAAATGCTGATACTCACCTGCTGAAGACCCACTAACACCTTTAACTAAGAGAGAGAAGAGAGAGAGAAGAGAGGGAGACAGAGATAGATAGACAGAGACATTCCCATGTCCAGTGTGCATATCATAAAGCAAAGCTCAATATTAGTTAATAAATTACAGAAGAAAAAAGGGAGAGAGAGAGAG
The DNA here is from genome assembly GCF_965601325.2 of Salmo salar. Taxonomy (NCBI): domain Eukaryota; kingdom Metazoa; phylum Chordata; class Actinopteri; order Salmoniformes; family Salmonidae; genus Salmo; species Salmo salar. The sequence goes on along the minus strand of NC_138306.1, from coordinate 80,209,691 downwards.
CGGGAAGAGAAAAAAACTCTAATAAATTACCGTTATCTCCTTAATGAGACGACATTAATTAGGGTCTCAAGGTCTGGCGGAGAGCAGGGTGATTTATCGAGCAGCCCTAACAGTGTGGGAATTAGTCTAATTAGGAAAGAGATAGAGAGCTGATTTTCACTTCATAAAAAGACCATTGTTGAAACCAAACCATTTATCAGAACCAGGGTTGCCAGGCTGAGACGTGAGTACAGGAAGAGATGGGAGCTCACACAGTGTCCAGGTGGCGTAACTTGTCTGTGGATCTTTGGTGGAATGTCAATTGTATTTCCTTGAATCCTCGTGTCCTCTCCTCACGCCCTTCACTTACTTCCTATTGAAAACATCAGAGGATTCAAGGAAAGGAAACCTGAAATGATGGATAAGACTTAGAGACAGTTGTCATGTTGGCCAGACAACCATAGATGTACATCTACTCTATGTTGGCACCAAAGGTATCAGGGAGACAGTTGTATTAAAGCTATCGTACAGTAGTACTATAGTTTTACACATAGTTTGTCAATACATATGTAGGATCTTAATTTGAGCATTTTCTCAAGGCAGGAAAATAAAATTATTCTTTGGATTATAATTAATATACATTTTTGTCGGGGTTGATAAATGTTTTAGTTAGGGCATATCAAGTCTGACATTTTTAAGTGGAAATTACAAACTTTAGAAGCCTTTTTAAACCTTGAATACACTTCAAGTTTGTATTTCCTGGAAATGTCCTTCATCAACAGGGTGATCAAATTGTGTTTAGCATTGTGTCTGACCTGCTCTTGACAGTGATTCCTCTCAGAGTAACCAAAAACTGTGTGTGTGAAGCAACATGTCCTGTATCCAGAATGTTATCACAGAGTCTCAAGTTCAGGAGGATAAATATTCTGGAGGAGGCGATGCACATATTGTTTTGTAGAAATAAGCAAGTGTTTTATAGAAATAAGCAAGTGTTTTATAGAAATAAGCAAGTGTTTTATAGAAATAAGCAAGTGTTTTATAGAAATAAGCAAGTGTTTTATAGAAATAAGCAAGTGTTTTATAGAAATAAGCGACTGTTTTATAGAAATAAGCAAGTGTTTTATAGAAATAAGCAAGTGTTTTATAGAAATAAGCGACTGTTTTATAGAAATAAGCAACTGTTTTATAGAAATAAGTAACTGCCTAAAGTGAGGGTGGCTCAATTCATGTATGTGCATTCCAGGAACATTATCAGTCAACAGGTGTGTGTGTGTGTGTGTGTGTGTGTGTGTGTGTGTGTGTGTGTGTGTGTGTGTGTGTGTGTGTGTGTGTGTGTGTGTGTGTGTGTGTGTGTGTGTGTGTGTGTGTGTGTGTGTGTGTGTGTGTGTGAGATTTTGCTGGTGAACGCACCTCTGCGAGATCAGACATGCAGGTCCTTATCAGCAGGTTGAACAAACCCTGAGGACCAGTAACCCAGAGAGAGTCAATAAACTGCTGACTGACTGGGACGGCAGATCACTGCAGACCTGCGTTCAAACACTACTCAAGATCTTTTAAAATACTTTAAACATTTGTTTTACTGCGCCTGGAGTGCCAGGTGATGCAGATGTGCACTTTTGGGACTATTCTATTGGTTCCATTGCACCAGGTAAGCTTAATGAAGCAGAGATAATGTATTGTAAATTATTTTGAATACTAATTGAACCCAGGTCTAGATCACACAGGGAATACATGGCATGAGAACCAACCCCAACCTTCATGGCTCCTGTCATGTAGATCACAGCCCAGGGCCGTGGTAATGATTGAAAAATATGCCTGTAATGACGATAAGCTCTTTAATGTTTCCTAAACTCCGCCGGCACTAACGTTTAAGGCCAGAGATCTAATTAATTAACGGATCAACTTTGACTTTGTAGTGCAATGTGGCCCGCTCTCTCAGAACGACTCAAGCACCTGCCTGTGGGGACTTGCAGGGTGTGTGTGTGTGTGTGTGTGTGTGTGTGTGTGTGTGTGTGTGTGTGTGTGTGTGTGTGTGTGTGTGTGTGTGTGTGGCGTGCGTGTGGTATGGTGTGAGTGTGGCGTGCGTGCGTTACGTGTGTGTGGTGTGTTCAAGACAAGAGCAGCTCTGCAAGTACTCCTGTTTTTGTGAGCAGGCATGCCAGGGTGTGTTTGTGAGTCCATCTAGCCCTACATGGCCAGCAGGACACTCTGGGCTTCTCATTAAAAACTATTCAGACACCCCTGTGCTGTTAGGAGATACATCTAACCAAGAGGGCAGGCTAAAGGTACTGAAATAGTCCTATACAGTTTCTATGGCCTTTATACCTGCTGACAATGTTGACACAAAACAAACACAGAGCAAATCTTAATTTGAGATTGTGTGCATAACTCTTAATTTCGTGTAAATGTCATTTTACGCACACAGATGTCAGGGTAGGATTCGGCCCAGTGAGTCTACGGCAGCGGCTGAGACAGAATTCCATCGGATGCAACAGCAGCAGGAAGGGTTTTGCTACTGAGGGACGAGCGTTGATGATGTGAATGTTTGTTCTCCTGTGTAGTTTGAAGGTGGATGGGTGGTGGATGCGCGGTAGGGTGCGTGCCACCGTAGAAGCAGCGCGTTGCTAAGTGTTCAAACCTAGGGACCTGACATCGGGGGCAGCGGTGCCATTTCGATCATTGATTCAATTTAATTTGTGCACCTCAGACACGGGGTGCGGATGACGGATTTACCCGCGGCCGGGCTATTTAAATTACTTTAAAATCATAAAAGCAAAGAAACGAGGCGCGAGGGGAAGAGGTTGGGAGGAATAGGCAGAAAGCACTCGCGCGGCGGCGGCTGATTTCCCTGGAGCAAATTAGCTCTATATCAGACCTGGCGACAGGCGGTATTCTGGGTGATAGGGAGCAGAGAAGGGGTGGAGGGGTTGGTGGGGGAGGAGGGCGGCCGCCCCCCGCGTGTCACTGCTTCAATCTTCTACGGGTCAGACGCAACAACAATAACCACATACACCACCTCGCTGTGAGCGACGGTCTACAGCGGGGAGAGGTGACCATATAAGCGTTTTATGCATCTTCCTAGGCCTGATTTCAATTTCTTGAGATATAATTTAGAGCCTTTCGGATTAGGCCGCGTGCCCCTTGGATTTTATGGGCCTAGTCCACTATTCCAATTCGTGGGGCTCATTCACTATTTGATTATTCAACTGTGTACTGCTATTGCCTACATCTGATTACTTAAACTAATATTTTATAATATTGGAATATTCATTATAAGTCTTTGACAGTTATTATAAAAATACAAAAATCCCTCTAGGATTTATTTTCTATTGTCAACCTTTTCACAATTAGGCTAAATAAATCACAAAAAGTGATTTGTGGATGATGTTTTGTATCCTTGAAAGATTCCTGGATAAAATTGTTCTGATCATTTGAAAGTAAATGATCTAATCAAAATAATGTATGCCTGTTTTCACAACATAACTTAAGTCTGTTTTTATTCAAATCTACCAGTTTGTTCAAAAAATGTATTGCAAGAATAAATGCACAAGCTTAGGATAATAGTAAAAAAATATTTAGCAAATATTACTGCTTTAAATAACGAATATGAAATGACTTTCATTTTATTATTCATTCACGTTTAATGAAATACAAATCGAAGATGTGTTGTGTATAGGTTACCGTGGCATTTTTAGGCCTATACTTTAAACTATGTTTTTCAAAGATTGTTGCTGAGTGGAGCATCATGGATAAATACATATGAGTTGATCAAATAATGTATCATGTTCAGTAACCTATAGGCCAGTGTGACACAACTATGAGCAAGTGGGCTTTATATGTTTATTTCATCAAAATTTCAAAATAACTATCACTTAGGACCTTATAACGGTTGCTAGTGATTGTTGGAATAGTGGTACATTTGGTCTGGGGGTAGTAATTACAATAGTATCTCAGGAGTTAATGCCATGACGACGACGTAGTCTGCGTCACCTGCTTGACCTGTTAGAAACGGGATATTTGTTATTTTTTTAAAGTGCTTACGGCCCAACAGTGTTCACATGACCTGAGGTGAGGACCACCTACAGTAGGACTATGTCTGCTTTCCTTCACACACCTGCGCGCATTCCTCCTCGGGGGTCAGTCAGATCATGCAGATTGCTGTTGTTTAAGGTGGGAGACAACAGGGAGATTCCCCATAGTTCACTGACCGGAGCGGGGAGGCAGTGTTGTTGCACCACATGCGAACATATAGAGAGCAAAGCGATTGTTATTCTGCTTCTTATTTCTGCAAATATCTTAAAACCTTATGACACATACCAATATAAGCCTATTCCACGTCTAAAACTAACGGTGCTGATTTAAAACGAATTGTAAAGCCTAACTAGAAATATGACAGACTAATAACTGACAAATTATTATTTAAATCATGTTGTTTTTCGGATTTCTATCATTTATTATGTTTTTACATGATTACCGATATGCTGTGGGCCTATGTAAATAGGCCTAATTACATAGATGAATAGAAATGAGTCTTGGACATGGAAGATACGACACCTGGAGGGTGACCTAGCTATTCTATGCTAAATCTACTTTATTAATGCACTCTTTTACGGTTGATGTATAATTCTAGCTCATAAAAATGAATTACATTAGTATTTCAACCTGGAGAAACCCCTGGGTTTTAAAATAAGCAAATCGTTAATATTGTACTAATTAAAATATAAATCACTTGCCAATATTTCCTCTGAATAGACACGCAGAACAAATAATGATAGCAGGATTTATTTGATTTAGGCTATAAATAGATGTCCAAAATATGGCTTGAGATCCAAATGTGCAAAAACTACAAATCTGTAACATACATTTATTATTTTCATCATCATTGTTATTATTATAATCACAATGTGGTAACTTATGTTTAAATAATTATCGTCATTATTATAAATATTGTATCAATTTGTACTAATAGCTATGTAATAACTATTACAGTATTTGTTCTATTATAGCCTAGACCACTTGTATCTTGTTTTCTAATTCAGGCGCGTTCATAACGCAACAACACATACAGTAGAAAAGGCTAATATTACTACCAGCTCTCACAGTCTCACGTCACAATTAAACACAGCAGAAAGTGTTGCTGACAGACAGAGGGAAAGAGGTTGGACATTTCTCACGCAGGAGACGTGTGAGGCGCGTTCAGAGGGTTCTTGAGTCGCGTCGAAATGAGGGAGTAATTAGTTAATTAGAAAACGGTCGACTAAACTCACCCCTGGAGTACCTGCATTAGCCAATCACAGCTCAGACAGCCACAGGGGTGGGGAGACGGCGTCTGAAGGAGTGAAACACTTGCTTTAGTTGGTTAAGTTGCTATTAAACACCAAGACCCGGCTGTTAGTCATCACATGTGATGTGAATGCGCGGATAGAGGACTACAGAAACCAAATGGACACTCGGAAAGCGTTGCAATTTAGTATTTTGTTGTATCATTTTATTTCCTAATAATTTAAGCTCTTCAGGGTTGTTCAGAGAATATTGTACCAAAACTGTTACAGATAGGTGATAGCGAGGGAGTGAGCTAAGCTAAGGAGCCTGCTATCGAAACGCATATTAAAATGACCTTGTCTCAATTGTATTTATCATTGGTCTGACTTATTTTGGTTACGAGAGGGTTGCACTGGCATCCTCAGAGTGACTTTGATCAAAACTGAAACATTTAAAACAGAAGATTGGAGTTGGAGCTGTATGCGCTCTGACGCACAGAACAAGTGTACATTGGCAGGTCTGACCTTTGAGCAACTCGCGGCAGTTTTCCTGATGAGAGTCGGTATGGAGAAATCGAATAATTTTCGAATCGATGCTCTGCTGGCGGACGAGACTCACCGGGGGAACCGAGACCTCTCCCCAGGTCTGAGCAGCGACAGCCCTGCGGGCAGCCCCGTGTCCTGTCGGCGAGCGGACACCCCGTCCCCGCGCAGGACGCCCATCCATCTTCAAACCGGGATAATCCCCAAACCGGGACTGCTGAACCTCCCTCACACAGGACTCGCCTCGCTACCCCAAATGTACCCTGCCCCTATGTACCCAATATCGGCTTTGGGTGGCCAGCACCCTGCCTTCGCCTACTCCGGCTTCACACACCTTACCCAGTCGTACCCAGACCACCTGAAGGCGGCTGCCATGGCAGGGTCTCTCCCGCTGGAGCACTGGATCCGGGCTGGAATGATGATACCACGTCTTCCAGACTACAGTTGTAAGTATAGTACACCTGTGGGCTGAGCAGCACACTCAATAGGCTTTACGCTTTTACAAATATATCAACAAACGAAACATCTTTAAAAGATGCGCTAGGCCTGTGGGGTTTCTTTTAAAATCGGGGTTCTAAATGGAGTTGAACTCTCTGTTGGTGATATGTTTTTGTACTTGCTCAGAACACATAGGCAATAGAATTAATATAGCCAAGCAGATGCAAAGCGAAGCCTAATTGCTGTAATCAATCATGTTTTTCAAATAGGTGTGGCGGGTATCAAGCAGAAATTAATTTACGCCCAGATACCGGAGGTTTATTGGTAGGGAAGGGATCGTTTGATCACTTAACAACCACTTCCAAAGCATTGAACACAACCGCCTAGAGGTGTCGTAAAATCACTTATTGTTCCTCATTGCATGTAATCCAAAGGTGAGAAAAAGCAAATACAGGTACACACACATATACACACATATACACACATATACACACATATACACACACACACACACACACACACACACACACACACACACACACACACACACACACACACACACACACACACACACACACACACACACACACACACACACACACACACACAAGGCAAATGTTGTAACCATAATCAAATATATGTTCTAAGATTAGGCTAAATGTTGCAATTAACTTTAGCTAGGTGTGCAAAACTTAAACGTATTTGATATCAGTATTGATAACAAAACTCAATATATTATCACATCTCTCATAACACATTTTACATCAAAAATAAAAATAATAATAATCTGAAGAATAACACCAACAACAATAATAACAATAATCATACATTTCAATTTGTAAATAATGAAAACATCTAATACGTAGGTTATTGGTTAATAATACGTGTTATTATGTATTTATTATAATAATATTGTGTTACTAATTGTATTCATATTATTTTTAACTATTGCTAACATTTTTACCAATCAGGCAAGATCTGTTTAAATCCATTTTTATTTCAATATAAGAGCACGCACAATAGGGCTACATACAATATATTATCATAGAATTTTAATATTTTCATGTGTATTATATCATGCTATAGGCTTATATTAATCCACCTTTAGAGCAATATTTAAACACATATTCTTAACTGCTTTCTGAACGAATAATAGTGCACATTCAATCTCAATGGTAGAAAGGTTTTGTTATTTGTTCAGTCATTAATACACAACGTCTGAAAAATATAGACTATTTAAATATCATTTAGAGGTATATGCCTCATGAACAGTCTTCGATCGATTTACTGCTAACTGTAATATCATGTTTTTATTTTTGGCCTTTTCATTTCGCTATAAACGTCAACTCGATGAACATTGTCTTTGTACTGAGGAGCAAACTATAAACAAACACCTAAAACATTCTGCTAGTTCACCAATAAAATCACTAAAGCTTCATCGAATTTTCATTAAGTTAATGGTGCTCGCGCTTTTTATGGCCCTCGCGCCCAGCTTCTGCCGTGTCCTCTCGTCAACAATAAACTGGAGTAAAGCTATTATAGTTAATGATGGCGAGAGAGTGCGGACATGTGTGTGTGTGTGTGTGTGTGTGTGTTCCTCCCTCAACATTATATTGGACTTCCTATGTCCTTGGTATTGCAGAAATAAGACCATTGAAACAGTCTGATATTAAATCTACTCACATGCATTGTCCAATAGCTTGAATTGACCAGAACACAGGCTTAGTAGCCTAGACACCTCATTATATTTGGGAAGAACATAGTTGGGGAGAATTAAGCTATTAATTAGGCCAGAGTCAATGTAACTTTTTACCCATTTGTTCACTGAAAATGATCCACAATGAAGAATATTGTACTCTCTCTCTCTCTCTCTCTCTCTCTCTCTCTCTCTCTCTCTCTCTCTCTCTCTCTCTCTCTCTCTCTCCTCTCTCTCTCTCTCTCTCTCTCTCTCTCTCTCTCTCTCTCTCTCAGCACCCCAGGCAGGACTCCTGGGGAAGTGTCGTAGGCCCCGGACGGCTTTCACCAGTCAGCAGCTCCTTGAGCTGGAGAACCAATTTAAACTCAACAAGTACCTGTCCAGACCCAAACGCTTTGAGGTGGCCACCTCTCTCATGCTGACCGAAACACAGGTGAGAGAGAAAAGATGTCATTTTATGTGTGTCTGTGTATATATGTGTGTGGATTCCCACCTGGCAGGCTATTCCAGCGCTGGCCTCTTATCCTATGTTCCTCTGTGAAGAACCTGTACAAATGATCCCTGGTGTGTTTGTCCTTGAGGTAAATGTCTGCTATGGCATGCTCCATTAGTCACTGGAGAGTAATGTGACGTCAGACAGCAGCAATCAGACCGCTAGTTCCTTATTTAGCTAATATATTACAGCTCTCTTGTTTCACCTGCCTCATCTAGTCCCAAATACCACCCCCCAATGAAGCAGTTGACATGTTGATTTAAAAGATCAACTCCTCTGTGTTCAAACGTATTCAGCACATTTTGGAATGACTTCTTAGATAAATCTTTCTGCAAGTGAGTAACGGTTGTTTTGGACATTTCAGCCCGGTTTAGTAGAAATAAAATGGCAGCCCAAATGTACTAAACTGAGTGTGGGGACAGAGAGATAGAAACTGCCAGTGAGAGACCTCTACTCCTGCGTTAGTGTGTGGCTGACAGGCCTGCGTTCTGTCTCTCCACAGGTGAAGATCTGGTTCCAGAACCGGCGGATGAAGTGGAAGCGCAGCCGCAAGGCCAAGGAGCAGGCATCTGCGTCTGCCCAGTCTGAGGCGGAGCGACTACGCACCGGGGGAAAACCGACCAATGGCAAACCAGCTGAGAATAGACATGCTTCCACTCAGGATGACGAGGCAGAGCTAGACCTAGAAGAAGCAGAGGAGGAAGAGGAGGAAGAGGAGGAGGCGCCACACGAGTTTGCTGTTACCATGGGTGGCGCTGTGGGGTTGCAGCATTCAACAGACTTTCTGAAGCTCACAGCGGAGCTTGGTTACAACCCCCACAGTCCCTTCTCTGAGGACGACTTAGTGGGGGTGCCAGGGGGGGACAGGAAGATAGGCGCAGGGTTGTGAAAAGACAAAGACACACCCAGAAAGGAAAACGCCAGAGAAACTGCTGCTTGACACTGGCTCTGGGAAAGTGGGGGTCTATAGTGTAAAAAGAGAAAAAAATGGATGTGCCATTTCAAAAGCCTATGACAGTGTTTTTTGTGTACATAATGCTTAACGCAATGTAATGTTTCTGTGACCCTGACGGAGTTGTTTAAGGCAGTGGTTTCCAAACTGTGGGTCGCCCCCCCCCCAAAAAAAAATGTTTTAAAGGAACTCAATCCGGCTTTAAACTTATTCTTGAAAGTTGTAATTGTAGAATGCACAAGGTGTCATTTCTATATTAGGTATTGCATCATCAGTTCCTCTTGTCATGCTAGTCATTACATACCTTAGAGAGCTATTTATAACTTGTTAGAAATGTCCAGCTCAACTAGCCCATGTCAGCTAAAGTTTATTTATATGTTTTTTAGCCCATAGATGTTGGAGTCATCTTTTTGTCACTCAAATATCACATGAATACACATTACACATTAGGCATGGCAAAATGTACAGAATTGCAGGAAATAAGCTTTAAACCTGCAAAATTCTCTCCACCAACAAGAAGGATGTGAACAGTTTGTGTCATGAACAGTGCTTGTGCCTATAGAAATAGACATGCTGCGCGTGCGGGGCGTGCGGTTCCCCAATGCTGGAAGGGGGCCCCGAGTGAAAAAGTTTGGGTACCCCTGGTTTAAGGTATAGGTGTTCTTTAGGTTGGACTCTCATCTCTAAGGATGATGGAAGCATTTTATATTCATCATCACATCAATTAAGGCTGAACCCTGTCTCTCTCTGCTGTATTTTTTCATGGCATGCAACCCCCAGAAAATGTTTTTACACAGGACATTTACCGGCTGTAAGACTCCTGTGTTTTTCATCCAATTGGACTGAGAAGTACTGTAGCAGCAGTGAAGCAACACTCCGCCCCCCGACAGGCTGACTGACAGATGTGGCTCCTCCCACCAGCAGTGCTAAAGGATGTGATGCAACCAAGTTACGTTCAGAACCGTTGGACTGTTGCAAACTGTAACTGACACTGACAGGAGTGAACAAACCCTGAGCAGTTTGCATTAGCTGAAAACGAAGGGGAAAGTGTTGCAAAGTGTTGCAGAATGATGCGTGATTTGGGGATGTGCCCCCATGAATGTCAGACATCTTGGATTTACAGACTTTCTATGATGTCTCATATACTCTATCTTGTGTGTGCAATTGAACATTGTTGTCATGTAAATTCAGATTTCTGTTGTTATTGTTGTTTTTTGTTTGTTGTTGTTATTTAACCACATTTAAATGTATCTAATTTATTTGAATTGACAGGTAAATGGCAGGAAAAAAGTTTATGTGTTTATCTGAAACTGGTCTGTGTTGATGTCAACTGCGTGAAATAAAAAAACAGAAATGAAAATTGTTCAAATAACTTGAGAAATGTAGGATTTATGCAAAGTTAACTCATGAAAATGAGGGATTGATTTGTGGAGAACATTAGAACATCTATAAGTAATCTAAAGTATTTTAAAAGTGGGTTTAGTGGAGAGCAATGAGAGGGAGTGACACAAACACATTGAGCAGGCAAAGCTGAGCATTTCTTTAAGAAAGTTATTAGTGTGTGGAGCCTTCATAATGACCTTGTGAGTCTTCTGCAACCACAGAGGGATGGTAACAACAGGGTAGAGAGGTCCAACTATACATCCAGCTAAAATAGACATATTGGCCATATTTCTAATTCCAATCCCACTTAATGGAAAATCTCTCAAATGGACACACTTTTTTTGCTGTATCACACATCCTTCCCTTGTTTCCTGTCTATTTCAGCCACCTTGTTGTCACAGATAACAGATGGCAAGATGGCAAAGAGAAAGGAAGAGAATCCAACACTGCATATTAAACCAGCAGAGCCCCTTTAATTTACAACCCTGGGGCTTTCAAATATGAATTACTCAGGCGGGTTTTACTGATAGTCAAATAATTAAGTTAATGAAGGAGAGGTAAAGGCTTATGTTCCAAATGGCTCCCTATTACCTATAAAGTGCACTACTTTTTAGGGATCTGGTAGTGCACTATATAGGGAATAGGGTGCCATTTGGGGCGCACACAAAGTAATCAGCGCCTGATGGTGATGTCACCCAGGCTACATTTTAATTTGCAAGAAGAAACAGAAGATGATGTGTGTCTGACCGAAACGGGCCGTTTTTATTGGCCGTCCAAAGTACGGGTGGTGATTAAAAACCGGACTAGAGGACACACACGGCATAACTCGTCTCCTCCCGCCCAGCCCGCCCAGCCCGCCCAGCCCGCCGGCAGGCCCCGGCCCACAACATCATGCTTATATAGTGATTAAATGCATTTTTAACTGGCCGGGCAAGACGCTGGCCTGTCTCGTGAAACGAAGCCGGGATGGTTCTGCTACATGAACTTGAGATGGAAAGGGGCCTTTGTGCACAGCTACAGGTCTGGAGTCAGTTTAGTTTTAATGTTGGTGGTGGTGGAGGGCAGTATGGGGTCAAGGGGCACTAGTCCTAGATAAGTTTAAGGGTTATTTTCTGTTTGGAGACGGCTGGGTGCTCAGAAACTGAGAGCCGGACAAATGCAGTAATAGATAGTTATGGAACAAGGTGGAAGACAATGATTGGAGTTATTGAATGTGTTTGACAATGTAGTGGATTGGATTTAGTGTCCAAGGTTTTGCATGTGTTTGACAGTGCAGTGGGTTGGATTTAGTGTCCAAGGTTTTGAATGTGTTTGACAGTGTAGTGGATTGGATTTGGTGTCCAAGGTTTTGAATATGTTTGACAGTGTGGTGGATTGAATTTAGGGTCTAAGATTTTGAATGTGTTTGACAGTGTGGTGGATTGAATTTAGTGTCTAAGATTTTGAATGTGTTTGACAGTGTGGTGGATTGAATTTAGTGTCTAAGATTTTGAATGTGTTTGACAGTGTGGTGGATAGGATTTAGTGTCTAGTGACTTCATCCTACTCCTTGTGGCTCACAATCAGGGTCTCAAAAGCAGTTCACTGTAGAGTAAACAGTGCTTATAGGCCTTAAAGCACTATGTCTCAGACCTAACCACTATGTCTCCCTCAATGCAGCATTTAATTTGGCTGATGAAAAATCATATCAATCAATAAGAGTTCATTTAGATGTGTGACTAATGCCATTCGGCCTGTTTTATGATACAGGGCCGTCTGACAAACACAACTAAAATCATAGTAAATTGATAAGCAGGCTGAGCGAAATATAGAGATCATTGATTCAGTTTCTCAATTCTAATTTAATCTGAACTCACCTGTTATACTGATTAAAAATGATTGGTGTAAATTCCATCCACTGGTGATAACGCTGTCAATAGTGGTTTCTCAACAGCCTGGTCTGACAGAATTGCTGACGGCCCCTATCCTTTTTCTATACCAATAATGCAATCGCCTCATTGTGTGTGTGTTTGTGTGTGTATGTATGTGCGTGTGTGTGTAAGTGTGTGTGTGTGTGTGTGTGTGTGTGTGTACATGCATGTCTGTGTGTGCATCCATGTATGTGTGTGTGTGTGTGTGTGTGTGTGTGTGTGTGTGTGTGTGTGTGTGTGTGTGTGTGTGTGTGTGTGTGTGTGTGTGTGTGTGTGTGTGTGTGTGTGTGTGTGTGTGTGTGTGTGTGTGTCTATATGTGTGTGTATGTGTGTGAATGTGTATGTGTGTGAGTGTGTGTTTATGTTTATGTATAACATTTTGTCCTGTCTATTACAGTGTCACAATCACTCAAGCGACTTGCCGAGACATCAGTGCGATCCGCATGAGTCCTCCAATAGGGAAAATGGTTACCAGAAAGGCCATTTTCATAGTTAAATAAATAAATGCAGTTTTCTTTCACTTTGTCAGATGGTAAATCAGGAACAATAACTTAAGCGGCAAGACCCTGTAAAATATTTACATCCTGTAGTTTAATCAATCAGCAAAATGTCGGCCTCATTACGGAAATATGAACAGATTGTCTGATCTTTTAAAGTAATCACCCATATTGGTTTAGGTTTCCCTTGGCCCTGTCGTGTTACTTAAACTAATGGGTAAGCTAGGTAAGGGAATGAGGGACAGGGGCTGTAAATTCACATCTGTCAGACTTTAACCGCTGTTCAAATGCATGAAAAAGGCCAAGTTTTGGGTAATAAAGTTTATTGAAAAGGGTTGGCCCTCTGTTGGAACAATGGGGAATGTAATCATGAGAGGCTTTTATTGTTGCAGGAATCTATGTTACAGGTGCTCAGAAAAGCAATGATCGTGACACAACAAAGCTTTGGTAATTGTGCTTGTCCCAATGTCATTCTCCAGACAGACAGACAGACAGACAGACAGACAGACAGACAGACAGACAGACAGACAGACAGACAGACAGACAGACAGACAGACAGACAGACAGACAGACAGACAGACAGACAGACAGACAGACAGACAGACAGACAGACAGACAGACAGACAGACAGACAGACAGACAGACAGACAGACAGACAGGAGTATCACAGACCTGGGGACCTGCCCACCTTTTGAAAAACCAAATTTAGAGGGAAAAAACATAGTCGTGTATACATACAGATCAAACAACTTAGATAGGCTGGGATCCTATTAATATCTCAAAACAAAACCATGCTATAGGCCTACTAAGGCTACATTATTCAGTACCCCTCCAGTGGCTTGGTGTATGTTAGTACCCCTCCAGTGGCTTGGTGTATGTCAGTACCCCTCCAGTGGCTTGGTGTATGTCAGTACCCCTCCAGTGGCTTGGTGTATGTTAGTACCCCTCCAGTGGCTTGGTGTATGTCAGTACCCCTCCAGTGGCTTGGTGTATGTCAGTACCCCTCCAGTGGCTTGGTGTATGTCAGTACCCCTCCAGTGGCTTGGTGTATGTCAGTACCCCTCCAGTGGCTTGGTGTATGTTAGTACCCCTCCAGTGGCTTGGTGTATGTCAGTACCCCTCCAGTGGCTTGGTGTATGTCAGTACCCCTCCAGTGGCTTGGTGTATGTCAGTACCCCTCCAGTGGCTTGGTGTATGTCAGTACCCCTCCAGTGGCTTGGTGTATGTCAGTACCCCTCCAGTGGCTTGGTGTATGTCAGTACCCCTCCAGTGGCTTGGTGTATGTCAGTACCCCTCCAGTGGCTTGGTGTATGTTAGTACCCCTCCAGTGGCTTGGTGTATGTCAGTACCCCTCCAGTGGCTTGGTGTATGTTAGTACCCCTCCAGTGGCTTGGTGTATGGTAGTACCCCTCCAGTGGCTTGGTGTATGTCAGTACCCCTCCAGTGGCTTGGTGTATGTCAGTACCCCTCCAGTGGCTTGGTGTATGTCAGTACCCCTCCAGTGGCTTGGTGTATGGTAGTACCCCTCCAGTGGCTTGGTGTATGTCAGTACCCCTCCAGTGGCTTGGTGTATGTCAGTACCCCTCCAGTGGCTTGGTGTATGGTAGTAGTCCACAAATGCTTCTAAACCTTTTCTCCTTTCTTTCATCCCTACTGGCCACTACAGTCCACATACAGTCAAAAAAACAATATATGTGTTCACATTTTTCCTTTGTAACATGTTTTTTGCACCTCAAACCGTTATCTGATGTTTAAAAAAAAAAAAAAATACACAAAAAAAAAAAAAAATATATATATATATATATATATATATATTTAAAAAAAAAAAATATATATATATATTAAAATTCCAAAACGTGTTTTTTACTGGGACTCAGAATAGAACATGTGCGAATTTGCATTTTACTGCGCAGAAGGCAACGAATAAATTGTGTGAGGGTACGAATGGGTCATGGCTAGCAAACCCTAAGTCTATTTTCTAACGTAATCTAATTCTAACCTGCTACATTAATTCTCCTAACCTGCTGCGTAAATTCTCCTAACCTGCTGCGTAAATTCTCCTAACCTGCAATGAAAAGTCACATCTGACAAAAGCTGTATCCCGTTTAGTCAAAACCCGTCAAAGGGGCGGTCCTGACAATTCACAAAGTTCCCATCATGCCATAAATTGATACAACTATACACATGCTTCTCGTCTCGTGTCCCATTCCCAGACAGAGAACGTTACCCAAAACCATGGCCTGCTCAGAACTGGGTAAACTTTCTTATTTTTTAAAAGTATTTTAGCTAGTTTTAGCTAATGTAGCTTAGAGACTGAGTAGTCTATGTTGAAGCATAAGCTTGAGCGTAGTGCTATATGCTGCGTGGTCCATATCCAATTCCGTTGTTTCTTGCGTCGTGCTAGACAGGCTAACTACAACTAGCTTGCCACGAAAAACATGCTTCCATTTTAGTTAGCAA
Organism: Salmo salar; assembly: GCF_965601325.2. Taxonomy (NCBI): domain Eukaryota; kingdom Metazoa; phylum Chordata; class Actinopteri; order Salmoniformes; family Salmonidae; genus Salmo; species Salmo salar. The sequence continues at coordinate 80,194,079 of NC_138306.1, read as the reverse complement.
CGGGTGGCTACAAAGGAGCAATAACCTATCGATGACGTCTCAGTGGAGACAACATATTTACAGATATTTGAAAAGCAAACTTCGTTTCACAGTGGTGCCATTCAATAAATCTCTACAACTTTGTCACCGTTTTGTCTCTTAATTCTACCCACACAGCACTGTTGAGTGTGTCCGACAAGTCTGGACTTCTGGACTTTGCCAAAAGGCTGGTGAACGTGGGACTGTCACTCGTCGCATCAGGTGGCACCGCCAAAACCCTGCGCGATGCAGGGCTGGCTGTTCGGTAGGTGTAACCGTTTACATACATTTCCAATGCCTCATCTATCCTTGTTGATAGTGTTCAGCCACCAACATTCTCTTGCGCTAATGCTCAAATGATTCAATGTTATGCTGACAACAATGTATTCCTTTAAGTCTCCTTACTGTTTGGAACGTCAACGAGTAGGCCAATCTAGTATTCTGCAATCATTGACCACCTTTTCAGAAGAGGCAATTCCCTGCCTCTAAATGCAATTGAGAATGTGTGCCTCTGAATCACTTAACATCCATCTCCCTTTTGTTCCAGGGATGTGTCTGAGCTGACTGGCCATCCAGAGATGCTGGGTGGGAGGGTGAAGACCCTGCACCCTGCTGTACACGGGGGCATCCTGGCCCGGCACACCCCTTCGGACAAGGCTGACATGGAGAAACTGGGCTACAGTCTGGTCAGGTAAGAGACGGGGAAGTGGGTTTAATTTGGCTCTAGACACTGATCTAAGATCAAATCTGTTTTCCTCAATAGTTAAGGGTAGGACTTGTCCATCTCAGTCAACTTTTCTATACTTCTTTCCAGAGCCACTACTGCTTTACTGTGGTTTTTAGGGGTCTTTGAAAAAGTGTTTTTGTGAACAAGCAGACCTAAAACACAATGCATGTGATCGGGCACAAGACTGTATTAGATTTGGCCATAATGCGTGGCAGTAAGGTTGTAAAGTGGGGAAACTTCGAAGCATGCGTAGCTAATCTAATAACCGGCTAATTCAAATGCTGCTGCATCTGCACACATCTGATCATGTTACACACTTAAAAAAAAAAATGTATCCTTGGGAATCTGATTGGCTGTTTAAGCTGCCAGTTTGACATTCATGGAATGTGATTGGCTTTGATGAGAAAGTGTGCAATACATACAGCCTCTGAAATAAACCATGAATTCTCTTTGGAGCCTATGGGGACGTATGTTTAACAATTTGGGTTCAAGGCTGCAAAATGTGACCTGCTTAATTGACACATGTTCCCATTACAAAGGTCATAACTTCACCTTTTTTCTTTGTAAGATATTTTTTCTCAATAAGTCATCTAGGGCACACACAATGTGGGGGATTAAACAGCCATGCTACTCATTATTTCAAATTGCCTAGATGGCTAGAAAAAACATAGTGAAATGCATTGCGTTTCTTGACTTGTATTGCTTTCCTTTGCCGGTCTTTGACCAGGGTGGTGGTGTGTAACCTTTACCCGTTTGTGAACACTATCTCCAACACTAATGTGACCGTGGAAGACGCAGTGGAACAGATTGATATTGGTGAGTGGAATGTTAAAGCTGCAATAACCTTTGTCTGACCTGACCAAATTCACATAGAATTGTGAGTTAGATCTGTCATTCTCATTGAAAGCAATTATAAGAAGCGGTAGATCTGTTCTATGTGCACTATTTCTATGCTTTCTGTGAAGTTTAGTTTTGCTGCTTTTACTTTCAGTTTTGTACACCAGCTGAAAATACAATATTTGGGCTTATGGAAAATAATTCACAGCAGTGTAGATTGTACAATGATTCTCTACCATATACTTGCTTGTTTTGGCACACAAACTGAATTTATGCGAACTAATAGAATTTTAGCAACCAGGAAATGGCAGTGCAATTTATTCATATTGCACCTTTAAAGCCAGCTCTACATTTTACTTTCTGAAGTCTGTTCTACAACCTGAAATGCCCTAGGTTGCCATGGTGATTACCCTGTTTGACACTGGCTGTGTCCTCCTCAGGTGGGGTAACCCTGCTCCGAGCAGCGGCCAAGAACCACGCCCGTGTAACCATTGTGTGTGACCCTGCCGACTACAAGCTGGTTGCTGTGGAGATGGAGGGTTCCGAGGGCAAAGACACCACCCTGGACACCCGCAAGACCCTGGCCCTGAAGGTAACTATGGCGACTTGAAAGCACGGGTTGAAAGTGGACTTTTTTTACATGGTCCTTTGTCTCGTGTATATCAATCTACTTTCTGGACAAGTTGAGAATGATGATCTAGTTTAACTTCCCATGTGCTCTCCTTCTGCCTTCCTGTTTAGACATGTCTGCCAACCTCAACTGTGAACAGAGAGGATGTTGAGTGATAGAGAAATGATGCTATCAGGAACCAAACTGTACATAGACAAAACTGAACTCTTAAGAGATTCTACAATAGCAGCAAATCGGACATCTCAGGACAACTGGGGAAGGCCTCATACTGTGTATTTGACAGATTATTGACCCTCTGTTAAAAGGATCAATTGGTACAATTGCAGACCAGATAGCATGGAGTCTGTATAGTCCAAAAGCACAATTGGGACACCGTAAAAATTCAGGTCATTGGGTTTTTTGTTTAATTGAGGTAAAGTTCAGAGTCCACTACCTCCCATGCTGCTCTCCTTTGTCCTTGGGGCCATGTTGTTCAGGTCAGCCCACAGTATTCTATTGATCCAGTATCCCTGGACATTGTACATATGCTACTGGAACTTATATAGTATGCTTGCTTGATTGTTTTTGTCGTACCTTGTTTTAATATTACATTGTTATTGATTACTGCGTTGTTGGTTAGCTTGCAAAAAATCATTTCACTGTACTTGTGCATTTGACATTGAGACTTGAGACTACATGGAGTAGAATGGATACATTTAGCACATGATGTTCCTTGTGAAGGCATTACAAATCTTAGTGATAGTTTGTATTAAAGCTGCCTTAGATAAAACTGTAGAAGCCCATGTTGGCTTTGATCATGGAATAGGTTACACCGCTGTCGCGTTCAGCTGTTTACCCTGGGCTATGTTCATTAGGGCACACCGTAGAAAAACATTGTGCAGTGGTAAACAGATGTGCATTTCCTATTGGACATCAAGGTTTTCCCTTCCTGTTTCAGTCCCTTTTCTTCCATATGTTGCCTAATGGACATGATCCTGGTGTCTATGCGATCTAGTTGTCCTCATTCTCTCTCCCAGGCCTTTACTCACACAGCTCAGTATGATGAGGCCATCGCGGACTACTTCCGGGGCCAGTACAGCCGTGGGGTATCCCAGCTGCCCCTGCGCTACGGCATGAACCCCCACCAAGCCCCTGCCCAGCTCTACACCCTGCGCCCCACCCTCCCCCTCACAGGTAGGCTTCACCCCCCCCCCCCCCCCCCCATTGTGTAGCCAACAGTCTCAGAAATTACAATAGGGAAACATTGTCAACCCTCATTTTAATTGGTGTCATATGTTCAACTGAAACTGTCCAGGGGGACTTTGGGGACCTTGTCCTGTCTGGGTAGACTAACTGTATTGACCCTCCCTTCTCTCATTCCTTTAATGCCTCTGTCAGTGGTAAATGGTTCTCCTGGGTTCATTAACCTTTGTGATGCCCTGAATGCCTGGCAGCTGGTCCGAGAGCTGAAGAGTGCCCTGGGCATGCCCGCTGCCACCTCCTTCAAACACGTCAGCCCTGCAGGTCAGACATGCAGCGCTTCCAATGCATATGCCAACAAGATTGCAAGGAATCCCAGTAACATTGACCTAGGCTGTCCTCTCCCTCTCTAGGGGCTGCGGTGGGTGTTCCTCTGAGTGATGAGGAGGCCAAGGTGTGTATGGTGAATGACATGCTGAAGGACCTGACCCCACTGGCCACAGCCTACGCCCGGGCTAGAGGGTCAGACAGGATGTCCTCCTTCGGTGACTTCATCGCTCTGTCTGACGTGTGTGATGTCCCCACTGCCAAGATCATATCCAGAGAGGTAGGGCTTCCCAGGTTTGTTGTGACTGTCCTGTGTGTTTCCTGCATTTCCAACCCCTGTCTATCATTCTCAGGTCTCTGATGGCATCATCGCCCCTGGTTATGAAGAGGAGGCCCTCAGGATTCTGTCCAAGAAGAAGAATGGAAACTACTGTGTTCTCCAGGTATGATTGGACATGGAAAAGCACAGTTAGTGATCATCCTATGTTGCAGCCTTTCTTAGAAAACAAAGTTTGAAGTTCATTTGCATGTTCTCACCGGTTGGGGGTGCTGAATGTCTGTCAGATGGACCCAGCCTATGAACCAGACGAGCCAGAGGTCAGAGTTCTCTTTGGCCTCCACCTCAAACAGAAGAGGAATGGTGCTGTCATTGACAAGGAGCTCTTCTGCAACGTCGTCTCCAAGGGCGCGGTGAGTCTTGGGTTTGTGCGTGTCTTGATAGTGTGTGAGATGGTCACTGATGACATGTTAGGTTCTGACCTTTTGTCCTCTTGTCTGTCCTGTTTAAGCTGTCGGTGGAGGCGCTGCGTGACCTGATCGTGGCCAGCATCGCAGTGAAGTACACCCAGTCCAACTCTGTCTGCTACGCCAAGGATGGACAGGTAACGAACCTGGAGAGAGGAAGGGGACATGGGAGGTTGCGTTGAAATAGTATTTGGGCACAGAGTTTCCACTTGTTGTCACCTATACCCTTGTTTTCCTTTTTCAGAAGTAATTTTTGAAACCTTCAACACTATGTACTGTTTCTTTTTCTGGGTCACAATCCGTCTCCTCTCCCTGTGTACCAGGTGATTGGGATCGGTGCGGGTCAGCAGTCTCGTATCCACTGCACGCGGCTGGCAGGGGACAAGGCTGATAACTGGTGGCTGAGGCACCACCCGCGGGTGTTGGGCATGAGGTTCAGGAGTGGAGTGAAGCGGGCGGAGATGGCCAATGCCATCGATCAGTACGTCAGCGGCACCATTGGAGAGGTGAGGGGTTAGAGGTCAATTAGGGACATGCGCTCTACGACATCTGAAATGGCTGTTGTTGGATGTACAGTTCTACTGTATGTTTTGTGTAGGTTCCTACTGTAGGTGTCTATTTAAAAAAATAATCTAATTCCAGATTAGTCTGTCTTACACTCGAACTCCATGTCCTCTGTGTTCAGGGTCCTGACCTGGCAGTATGGAAGGCCATGTATGAGGAGGTCCCAGAGCCTCTGGATGAGACTGAGAAGAACAACTGGCTGAGCTCTCTGCAGGCTGTAGCGCTCAGCTCTGACGCCTTCTTCCCCTTCAGAGACAACGTGGACCGCGCCAAACGGGTAAACACACACTGCTGAATTATTACTTTTCACTGGTCTAAGATGGCCCACTTTCTGCTTTTGGTTCTTTAGTTGGTCTCTAGCCTTCTAGTGCCTTCCAGGGTCTTTTCTGTTTGAAGCCCACATGGACTGATTATTCTGAGGTGTCTCTCTGTAGAGTGGTGTGGAGTACATTGCTGCCCCGGCCGGGTCCACAGCTGACGAGGTGGTGATCAATGCCTGTAATGAGCAGGGCATCACCCTGGTGCACACCAGCCTGAGACTCTTCCACCACTGAATACCTGGAGTGGCTGTCATACAACGCAACCTGACACGCCACACACCGTTATGGCCCTGAGTAACTTAGAAGTAGCTATGTGTGTCTACGTGTTGAAGTCTAACTGCTCTAGAAGAGTGCTCAAAGGTACTAACAGTGTTTTCTTTACACTGATACATTCCTGCCCTACGGTTATCATGCACAAACAGCATGAGTCATGCTGAGGATCATTCAGATTCCGTTACATTCCGAGCTTGCTGTCATAGTTGTATCTACATTACTGTCTGGAAGGTCAAGTTTCACCATGAAATAAACAGTTTCTTGAGAAATCCTGTGGAGTGTGAATATGCGAACACTATTTTACGTTATAGTGATATTAAGCTGTAAGTCAGGGGGGACTGAGTACTACACTAACATGGAATTGTTTTATGATGGTCATACCATGGACCATTTGGTTATTTGAATTTTAGGATGCTTTTAGGTATCTCAAATATACACTGCTCAAAAAAATAAAGGGAACACTTAAACAACACAATGTAACTCCAAGTCAATCACACTTCTGTGAAATCAAACTGTCCACTTAGGAAGCAACACTGATTGACAATAAATGTCACATGCTGTTGTGCAAATGGAATAGACAACAGGTGGAAATTAGCAAGACACCCCCAATAAAGGAGTGGTTCTGCAGGTGGGGACCACAGACCACTTCTCAGTTCCTATGCTTCCTGGCTGATGTTTTGGTCACTTTTGAATGCTGGCGGTGCTTTCACTCTAGTGGTAGCATGAGACGGAGTCTACAACCCACACAAGTGGCTCAGGTGGTGCAGCTCATCCAGGATGGCACATCAATGCGAGCTGTGGCAGAAAGGTTTGCTGTGTCTGTCAGCGTAGTGTCCAGAGCATGGAGGCGCTACCCGGAGACAGGCCAGTACATCAGGAGACGTGGAGGAGGCCGTAGGAGGGCAACAACCCAGCAGCAGGACCGCTACCTCCGCCTTTGTGCAAGGAGGAGCAGGAGAAGCACTGCCAGAGCCCTGCAAAATGACCTCCAGCAGGCCACAAATGTGCATGTGTCTGCTTAAACGGTCAGAAACAGACTCCATGAGGGTGGTATGAGGGCCCGACGTCCACAGGTGGGGGTTGTGCTTACAGCCCAACACCGTGCAGGACGTTTGACATTTGCCAGAGAACACCAAGATTGGCAAATTCGCCACTGGCGCCCTGTGCTCTTCACAGATGAAAGCAGGTTCACACTGAGCACGTGACAGAGTCTGGAGACGCCGTGGAGAACGTTCTGCTGCCTGCAACATCCTCCAGCATGACCGGTTTGGCGGTGGGTCAGTCAAGGTGTGGGGTGGCATTTCTTTGGGGGGCCGCACAGCCCTCCATGTGCTCGCCAGAGGTAGCCTGACTGCCATTAGGTACCGAGATGAGATCCTCAGACCCCTTGTGAGACCACATGCAGGTGCGGTTGGCCCTGGGTTCCTCCTAATGCAAGACAATGCTAGACCTCATGTGGCTGGAGTGTGTCAGCAGTTCCTGCAAGAGGAAGGCATTGATGCTATGGACTGGCCCGCCCGTTCCCCAGACCTGAATCCAATTGAGCACATCTGGGACATCATGTCTCGCTCTATCCACCAACGCCACGTTGCACCACAGACTGTCCAGGAGTTGGCGGATGCTTTAGTCCAGGTCTGGGAGGAGATCCCTCAGGAGACCATCCGCCACCTCATCAGGAGCATGCCCAGGCGTTGTAGGGAGGTCATACAGGCACGTGGAGGCCACACACACTACTGAGCCTCATTTTGACTTGTTTTAAGGACATTACATCAAATTTGGATCAGCCTGTAGTGTGGTTTTCCACTTTAATTTTGAGTGTGATTCCAAATCCAGACCTCCATGGGTTGGTAAATTGGATTTCCATTGATTATTTTTGTGATTTTGTTGTCAGCACATTCAACTATGTAAAGAAAAAAGTATTTAATAAGATTATTTATTTCATTCAGATCTAGGATGTGTTGTTTAAGTGTTCCCTTTATTTTTTTGAGCAGTATATAATATAGAAACATTTTAAGTTTTGAAGTGGCCCTTTATTATAGCTCATAGAAACGCATTGAATAACACATTAATAAATGGCTAAGACAGTCTCTCCCCCCCCCCCCCCCCCCCCCGAAGTTTTCATTGTTGGTTATAAGACTGTAAAAACAGCAGGAAATCTGCTCCAAGTCATTGTAATCTAAGAAATCTGTTCCCAAGTTTTCCCACGCATATTAGTGAAATGTAAGCTAGGTTTGAAATTGTTTTAAAGCACAAATGTTTTGGGAGATTTTAACACCTTTTGTTATAGAACTACCTCCATACTTTAATTTGTATGGGTTACCTTTAGACAAGTCCTGTGACACTTGTGGGGGTCGTAGAGAACACCTTCCACCGCAGATTGCCTTCAGAAAGTATTCACACCCCTGTACCTTTCCCACATTTTGTTAGACAGAATTTAAAATGGATAAATTGTCACTGGCCTACACACACACACACAATATCCTATAATGTTGAAGTGGAATTGTTTTTCACAATTAGCTTTAATTTGTAAAAAAAAAAAAATAATCAGTTAAGTATTCAACCACTTATGGCAGGTTCAGGAGTACAAATGTGTGTTAGTGGCATGGACTTACTGAGTAATAATGGTTCTTAACATGATTTTTGAATGACTACCTCATCTCTGTACCCCATGTACTGTAACTATCTGTAAGGTCGCGCAGTGAATTTCCAACAGATTCGACCAGGGAGGTTTTCCAATGCTTTGCAAAGGGCACATATTGGTAAATACAATTCTAAGACATTAAATATCCCTTTGAGCATGGTGACGTTCTTAATTACAATTTGGATGGTGTCTCAATACACCCAGTCACTACAAAGATACAGGTGTCCTTAACTCAGTTGCCGGGGCGGAAGGATACCGCTCAGAGATTTCACAAGGTCAATGGGGACTTTCCAACAGTTTATTGGCTGTGATAAGAACTGGGGATGGATCAACATTGTTGATGGCGTGAAAAGGAAGCCTGTACAGGAATATTTTTTTTCTCCAAAACATGCATTCTGTTTGCACAAGTAATACTGCAAAACCTTTTTGTTCTGAATACAAAGTGCTATATTTGGGGCAAATCCAACACATTACTGAGTACCACTCTCCATATTTTCAAGCATAGTGGTGGCTGCATCATGGTCTGGTTGTAGTTAAGGACTGGGGAGTTTTTCAGGATGAAGATGAGCTAAAGCACAGGGAAAATCCTAAACCTGGTTCAGTCTGCTTTCCACCAGACACTGGGAGATGAATTCAGCTTTCAGCAGGACTATAACCTAAAACACAAGGCCAAATCTACACTGGAGTTGCTTACAAAGAAGACTGAATGTTCCTGAGTGACCTAGTTAGTTTTGACTTAAATCTGCTTGAAGATCTATTTCAAGATGTAAATGGTTGTCTAGCAATGATCAACAACCAACTTGACAGAGCTTGATGAATTCAACAAAAATAAATCATGCAATCCAGGTGTGGAAAGAGCTTGGAGACTTACAGCTCTAAATCGCTACCAAAGATGATTCTAACATGTATACTTATGTACATTATATATTTCTGTATTTAATAAATTTGCAAAAAAAAGTTTTCACTTTGTCATTCTGGGGTATTTGTGTGTAGATGGGTGAGACATTATCTAATCTGTATTGAATTCAGGTTATAACACAACGTGGAATAAGTCCAAGGCACTGCAGGGATTTAGACGCAGCCCACGCAAAAAAACCTCTAGTTTATACTGACAGGTTTTGATGAGGATTTATTTTATTATGTTATGCAGATTGATGCACTGGTGGGTCAATCTATGTATAAACAGTTATTCAAGAAACAAAGGCAATTCGAGGTTCTTTTCAACTTTATCAAAACAAGGGAATCTCCATCAAACTTTGGCACCTTTTAGTACAAAAATAAAACCAGAAGAAAGTAGACACCCCAGGTCTCACATTCACACAACAATGCTGTGATTAAAGAGATAAATAAAATGCATTAAAGAGTTTCAAAATTACAACAACTCAGTGTCAATCACACACACGCAGTGCTACCCCTGTCTACACAGAGGCTACAGAAAAAGAAAAATGATTTCAAACACTTGTCGACATGGCAGCTACACCAACATTCTCTCAAAACAGTGCTTTTGATTTCAGACGGTTTTAGATTTTATAGAAGTAAAAAAAATGATTAGGACAAATGGTAATACTGGACAGGTAGTCTTGGAAATGTATAATTTGTAAAAGACAAGCACATCTGAACTGTTAACAAGCACGCAAACACATACATTCAGGGACAGGGGAAGATTTTCATCTCTAAGGCACGAACACAAGGAATGTTCCTTTTTATCTCTTAAGTGTCTGAAAGGGAAATGACAAAAGACACAACTTAACCATGACTCTGAGTGTGCAGGGGGTTCTCTTAAGACTAGGAAGGCATGGACCTACAGTATGTAGGTGTGTTAGATATGGTTAAGCTGATCAGTAAGGCACCAATGTATTAGTTCAGGTCTGTCTCCGACTGGACAGGGCAACCTCTTCAAGGAGACTTGACAGACCATGGGTAAGGAAGAGGAGATTTATCTTTTACTCCAGGGGATTCTGGGGGATGTGTCCTTCTGCCAGTGCGTCTGCCAGTAGTTCAGGTCGAAGGCATTCGATGGGGCACTGGATGTTCTGCAGAAGGAGACAGACAGACAAGAGGTCAGTATGCGTCCATCCTCAGCATGGGGATTCCAAGTTCTAATCCAACATTTTCTCAGTTGTCTTTTGAGAGCGTAGTCTATGACTCACCACTTTGCGTAGTGTGTTGGTGGGATCTCTGTATCGGACGGGCTGCAGCAGACTAGAGTCAACCTCAGCACCTGGTCTACGACAGTTCTCACAACGCCAGCCCTGAGAGGAGGACAAGCATTACATTTACACACCTTGGTCATTCAGCAGGTGCTCTTGTCCAAGTTGCATTCAACTAAGGTAGGTAAGACAAGCACATAGCACAGCCATTGCCAGTAAAAGTGACCTGTTGTCCTCCGTAGCAGGTGCAGGTACAGATGGCTCCCAGGTATTCTTTCTGCCACTGGTTACCAATCTGGTACATCTTCCCATCGTCATAGCAGGTGGACTCATCTGCAAATACACACGCAGGAGAGGGAATCACACACACAGGCAGACATGGAGGAGGTCACACAGGCAGACATGGAGGAGGTCACACAGGCAGACATGGAGGAGGTCACACAGGCAGACATGGAGGAGGTCACACAGGCAGACATGGAGGTCACACAGGCAGACATGGAGGAGGTCACACAGGCAGACATGGAGGAGGTCACACAGGCAGACATGGAGGAGGTCACACAGGCAGACATGGAGGAGGTCACACAGGCAGACATGGAGGTCACACAGGCAGACATGGAGGAGGTCACACAGGCAGACATGGAGGTCACACAGGCAGACATGGAGGAGGTCACACAGGCAGACATGGAGGAGGTCACACAGGCAGACATGGAGGAGGTCACACAGGCAGACATGGAGGTCACACAGGCAGACATGGAGGTCACACAGGCAGACATGGAGGTCACACAGGCAGACATGGAGGAGGTCACACAGGCAGACATTGGAACTGTACTGTGTTGTATTCTGACATGCTGCCAGAAAAGACAGAAGTTCTGGATTCTTCCTTTAATATCCAAACAAGGCGTGGGTGGTGACTGATGATAAAGTGCTACTTACGTGGTTCACACTTGAACTCTCCCTTCCCATTGCCCAGGCAGGTGCAGCTCATCATGGGGCCCTTCTCCTCCTGGCGCTCCCATTTCTCCCCGATACGGTAGTTGTTACCTCCATCATGACACCACTCTGTTGATGGACAGGAAGCGAGAGAGAGGGAGAGATAGAAGGGGAGAAAGAGAGGACAAAAAAAGGTCAGACCTGTTGCATAACATCTGACACTGTCTCCCAGCCCCCTAGATCGGATTGGTGTAACCAATATGGCAACCATTACACCCAGCCAATCAGGTGGCAAGGGATCAATAAAGTTTCTTAAATTGCATTGAATTGAAGAGGTAGTTAAATACTCACTAGAGGAGTCACATCGGAAGTGTCCACTGCCTAGTCCCAGACACCTGCACCACAGCTTGAAGCCCGTCTCAGACATGCGCTCCCACTCGGTCCCAACATCATGGTAGGTGGCTGTGAAGGTGTCGTAGCACGAGTCCTTATCTGTGCCGGTGGAACCCTCTGTCACTACAGGAGGAAGAGAGGGGGTTCATTTCACCACAGATTCACAGGCTAAGCTGTGTAAGTAAACGCTTATCTATGAACTTTCTGAACTATATTTTCTGACCGTGGAACAGCATGACTCAAAACAACATCAGGATTCACTCATACCATCTATAGGTTAGATTTCAGTACTGATCCTAGATCAGCTGTCATAGTTACAGCTGGTTCCTTACGGGTGTTGCCGGCGGTGACAATCTCCTCCAGGATCTTGTGTTTGAGCGCCCCCTTCAGGGCCTCTACGATAACGTTGTAGGAGGCTCCGCTGGTCAGGCCAATCAGAGTGGCACTGGTGGAGGTACCAGGCAGACGCATCTGAGACAGGAGGGAGAGAGAGGAGATGGAAGGAGAGAGAGGGAGAGAGAGAGAGAGAGAGATGGGAGAGAGAGGAGATGGAAGGTTAGAGAGATTGGGAGAGATGAATGGGAATGAGAGGTGTAGACCGTCATTATAAATAAGAATTTGTTCTTAACTGACTTGGCTAGTTAAATAAAGATTACATTTTAAAAAAAGTGTCTCTTAGATGTGTCTTTATGCGAGTATGTGTGTGTGTGTGTGTGTGTGTGTGTGTGTGCGCGCCGTGCCCTCTCACCTGGAACATCTTCTCGTTGGTGTGTGTCAGAGGGTTGCAGGACACCAGGTACTCTGAACTCTGCTTGTAAGGCTTCCAGGCGATGGTGGTCTGGGTCTGGGCCTCCTGAGGGATTCCTGTGTCCTTCTCTGGAAAACCAAAGGGAGAGCCACCAGGCACGTTCACGCTCACCACCGGCACCCTGCGCCCCTCCGCGTCCGGAAGGGGCACAAACACCAGGGGTGTCTGGCCGTTCCCATAGGGTGCCTGGCCGTTCCCATAGGGTGCCTGGCCGTTCCCATAGGGTGCCTGGCCGTTCCCATAGGGTGCCTGGGGGTTCTGGTTGTTGTACTCAGTGTACTCCACATTCTGGCCCTGGCCCCCCAGGGTGTCTAGGCCGTTGTTACCTACTACTGTTGGGACACGGCTCTCCTTTTCTTCAGGCACGTCCAGGTGGTCGTAGCCTCCGGGGCGGTTGGGGAGTGGCAGTGTAAGCAGGGATTCACGTTCTGGCCGGGAGAGAGGGATTAGGAAGCAAGCGAGTTAGGGAGGGAGTAGGGAGTTAGAGGAGCTGCAGTAGCATGACGCCGACAGCAGGGGGTGGCAGTAAGTCTGCATACTAGAGCCACTACTGTACTGCAAAGCACTACACTTGAGGTAGAAGTTGCCCCTAAGCACAGATCTAAGATCAGATTACCCTACACCCGTTTTAGTTTTAACCATTAAGGGGAGTGGAAGAATATCTGACCCTGTATCAGTGGTTTGGGAAAATATCTACTCCAAAGCCTGCCACTTCCGTCAATACCTTTTTGAATTGCTTGTTTATTCAAAAGGTATTCAAAGTGAGTGAGCAGTATTATTGTTTTAAAAGACACAGCTGTTTGTAACAGATGCTGGCACGACTACAAACCAAATCTAACATCTCGGTCTATGAGTTGCTAGGCTGTTCTTACAATATTCTACTGCAGCTAAGCACATATGCAGGCTTCCCAAATCTTTCTTTGTAACATCACCATTCAGGTACAAAAAAAAAATCTGGTTTTGGGCCATGTGTGTATGTAGACGTATGTGTAAAGCGTGTATGTGCTGTACTCACGAGTCCTGGCCGTGCCCACCAATGGGGTGCTTCTCTGGACATTCTGAAGAGCGATGATCTTGATGATGTACTCAGTGCCTGGTCTCAGACCTGAAAACATCCAACAACATCAAGCATTCAGGTGTTTTCCATAAACTGGATGGGTTGAGAGGCTTGAGCTTTCAGAGGAAGGGGTAGAGAGAGAGAGAGAGAGAGAGTTTGACGTTTACCAGAGATGGTGGCGTAGTTCTGGCCAGCGTGGGGCCGGGGGGTAAGCTCACGGGGCTGCGCCCTGCCTGCCTCCTCGTAGGTGATGTAATATCCTGTGATGCGCGTGGCGGGGGGTTCCCAGCTGAAGGAGATGGAGTTGGGGGTCAGGGAGGTGAACTGGAGGTTGGTGGGGGAATGCACCGCTGGTTTGGCTGTGGTGGCCGTGAGGGTGAAGGGGGCGCTGCGTGCATCGCCGTTGATGGTGTAGATGTGGATAGTGTAGGAGGTGCCTGGCTCCAGACCTGAGGGACATCAAACACAACACACTGTCAGTCAGTCAAGAGCTCACTCTGTACATGGGTAATGTAGTTTACTATAATGATGATAGTTTAGGTGAAAGTGAGGATGGATAATGTAGCTGAGTGTAGATGGGGCGATAATAGGTAATGTAGTTCATTTATAGATGAGAGTGGGGAAAGCTGTGTGATGTAGTCTACTGTAGATGAGAGTGGTGATAGCTGGGAAATGTACTCTACTGTACAGTACCAGTGATGGTGTAGGTGCGCTGCTCTCCGGGGATTGTCTTCTTGATGGCGGGGCGGCTGCCGCCGAGGGGCTGAGCTTCGATGAGGTACCCAGTGATGGTCTCAACCTTAGCACGCCAGGTCAGCGTGATAGCTGAGTCCTTCACGTCAGAGATACGCACACGCCGAGGAGGACTGATGTCTGGGAGAGAGAGAGGAAGGGAGAGGGAGAAAGAGAGGGTGACTTTACAGTGAGTAAACCAGTGGCCAGTAGAGTTAAAACTCTGTGAAAGCTGCTTACTGTCCAGCGTGGTGACCTCTCCCTCCAGGGGTCGGCTGGTCACAGAGTTCTTCAGGGCGTAAACGTGCACTGTGTACATAGTGGCCACCTACACAGGAAACACATGTTGACAGATACATAAATACAGTGACAATACATGACCTGAATTTAGACCGTTTAGCAGACACCTTTATCTAGAACACAGTTATGACATACATTCAGAATACTGTAGTCTGTTATTTACCATGAGTCCTGGGACCACGGCGCGCGTGGTGTCTGGGGCGATGGTCATCTCCTTGGTGGGTCCGTTGTTGTTCTTGGGGTTGACAACCACGCGGTACCCCGACAGCCCGGAGCTGGGGGAGCGCCACGACACGGTGAAGGAGGTGTCACCAACCTCAGAGATGTCCAGATTGGTGGGAGCAGGGATAGCTGGGGGCAGGGATGGACATTAAGTATTTGTGTGTGTGTGTGTATGTGTGTGTGTGTGTGTGTGTGTGTATCTCCTACCTGTGGCCTGTGTGCCCACCAGTGGGGTGCTGGGGGTGCGTCCGTGCAGAGCGATGACCTTAACAGTGTACTCTGTGCCGGGGCGGAGATTCCTCAGTACCACGGTATCGTCTGTCCCTCTGGGCGCCGGGCGCAGCTCTCTCTCGCCCTCCTCAGGGCTGGAGTACAGCACGCGGTATGACGTCACCGTGCCGTCCGGACTGTCCCATGTGATCCTCAGGGAGGTGGAGTCCACCTCAGAGAAGGACAGGGCCTTGGGACGGTCCATTGCTGCAAGGAAACGGGGGGGGGGGGGGGGGGGGGGGGCAGAAAGAAGGGAACATCAGAATAACATACATTTCAACGTTTCTTTCCTTCATTATAATGACAGCTCAAGTTTTTAAACTCTTTTACAAACTGAATGCATGCATACACGCATGTACACACTCACGCACCTGTGATGGCGTTCTCTACCAGAGGTGTGGAAGGTTCTCCATCGGTTCCCAGAGCGGTCACACTCAGAACGTACTCCACCGTGGGCATCAAGCCAGTAAACGTAATCTCAGTCTGATCTAGATCCACGGCAAGAGACAGAGACAGAGAGAGAGAGAGAGACAGAGAGACAGAGAGAGGTTGAGCACAGGAGTATAGCTGTAGAACAACAGAGGCTAATGCTCCTTTCTATCAATGTCTCACAACACGGTCACAAAATGGCTGCCGTACATATGTTCACAGACGGGCAGAGGACAGGGGAGAGAGCAGGGGCCAGTCTTACCAGGGGCCACCACCTCAGAGAAAGAGGGGCCCTGTCCATTCTTGGGGACGCTGGTGACCCTGTAGCCCTTGATGGGGCCCTGGGCCGCGGACCAGCGCACTGTGATGGTGTTGTCCTTCACATCGGTCACGTCCATGTTGGTGGGGCCCTCCACGTCTACGGAGAAAGGAAGAGGGAGTGAACGAGGGAGATATGGGAGGAAGATACAAATACATTACAAATGATCTACACATGAATCTAAAACTATTTTCTTCATCTGAACATTCCTCACTACTGGTAGATCAAGGCATCATTTCCAGATAACCAAATACATATGAAATCTGAAATTGTAATAACGGACACTAGATGGCGACACCAGATCAGAGCCTGTCCAGTCCCAGACATGAACATGTATATAAATATGTAGTTGATCACGTGTAATTAATATGAGGATGACACTTAACCTAAACTGCTCCTGTAAGTCTCTCTGGATAAGAGTGTCTGCTAAATGACCAACATATTGATGTAATAAAGGGGTATTAAACCATCAGCCCGTACCAGTCTTGTGACTGATGTAGATGGGTGTGCTGGAGGCTGGGCTGTCCCCCCTCCCTGTCACAGCGTAGACGGTGATGGTGTAGTCTGTCCCTGGGTTCAGGTTAGAGATGGTGGCCTCGGACTGGGAGCCGGGCACAGTGAACTCCTTAGCAGGGCTTTCTCCACCTGTCTGTCCGTGGGTGATCCTGTAGTACCTCACGGTGACAGAGGGGGCGTCCCAGCGGATGGTGATGCTGGTGGGGCTGGTTGAGGTCACTTCCAGGTCGGTGGGGGCGTCAGAGACTAGTGGAGAGAGGAGATCAGGAAATAAGACTAGACAGATTAGGAAGAACAAAGAGAAGGGAGGATGAAGAGGAGGAGGGAGAGAGAGACAGACAGAGCGAGACAGAAAGAGACAGAGAAAGAGAGAGACAGACAGACAAAGAGACAGACAGAGAGCGAGACAGACAGAGACAGACCGACAGAGAGCGAGACAGATAGACAGAGAGCGAGAGAGAAAGAGAGAGAGAGAGAGAGAGAGAGAGAGAGCGAGCGACAGACAGAGACTGAAAGCATTGAACGATAACAGATGAAGACAGAGACATGAGGCTGTATCACAACCGGCTGTGATCGGGAGTCCAATAGGGCGGCGCACAACTGACCCAGCATCGTCTGGGTTAGGGTTTGGCCGGGGTAGGCCGTCATTGTAAATAAGAATTGTTCTTAACTGACTTGCCTAGTTAAATAAAGGTTAATTAAAAAATGAAACCAGTCTATACTACTCACTAGTAGCCTGAGTGCCAGTGAGAGGCAGACTCTCCTGGTTCCCGCTGACAGCGTAGACCTCAACACTGTACTCTGTCTCGGGGGCCAAGCCAGTCAGGGTGAAGTGGCTCCTGGTCGGGGGCAGTCTCTCGTCCTTGGCCCTGCCTCCGCTGGTCATCTGGTAATGGATACGGTAGCCGGTGATCACGGCGCCGGGGGCCAGCCAGTGGATGGTGAAGGAGTTGGTCAGGACGTCAGTAAAGTCCAGGCCAGTGGGAGAGTCCAGGGCTACAGAGGAGAAGAGAGAGACACACAGCCATGATCTACATGATACACACGCTGTAGGCATACATATCACTAACTACATCCTGTAGGCATACATATCCCTTACTACATCCTGTAGGCATACATATCCCTTACTACATCCTGTATGCATACATATCACTAACTACATCCTGTAGGCATACATTTCACTAACTACATCCTGTATGCATACATATCACTAACTACATCCTGTATGCATACATATCACTAACTACATCCTGTATGCATACATATCACTAACTACATCCTGTATGCATACATATCACTAACTACATCCTGTATGCATACATATCACTAACTACATCCTGTATGCATACATATCACTTACTACATCCTGTATGCATACATATCACTAACTACATCCTGTAGGCATACATATCCCTTACTACATCCTGTAGGCATACATATCACTTACTATTTGTGCAAAAATACGTGTGCATTTGTCTCTCTTTTGAAGACATTTAGCCTGACAAACTGTCCTGTGACTGTCCATACTCACTTGTTCTCTGAGTGCCAGTGACTGGTGCGCTCTCTCTCTCCTCGTAAACACACACCACGCTCACCCTGTACTCTGTGTTGGGCAGCAGATCTGGAGGAGAGATGGACAGGAAAACACTTGTTAGTTACCTCATAGTTAGTCTCCAAAGCGATGCCACAACACACTGCATGAACCATTGAGGTGTATGACACAATACGGTAATAATACACAATGGTAATAATACTGTTCTATAATACTGTTCTATTTAGTTCAGGGGTAGGTCATAGGTCATGATGATGTCACTCACTCTGCAGCAGGAAGGTGTTGGTGGCTCCGCCCACGTTGAGCTCCTTGACATCGTCGTCGTTGCTGTCGGGGTGGAATCGGATGACAAAGCGTGTGATGTCACTGGGCGTGGGGACGTTGGGGACGGTCCAGCTGACCCTCATGTGATCGGGGCCCACCCCTCCGAAGTTCAGGTTGGTGGGGGCGGGGACGGCTGGGGTGGGAGAGGGGAGATAAACAGGATACTAACTAGGAAATTATGTGGTAACAATAGATACCATTAACGAATTTAACTTGATTGCTTCTATTACCAAAAAGACCAAGATTAAAGTATTTGATAATGATTTGTTCATTTATGACAATTTTACCATGTAATGACCAGGTTATTACCATCTGACCGTGTAATGACCAGGTTATTACCATCTGACCGTGTAATGACCAGGTTATTACCATCTGACCGTGTAATGACCAGGTTATTACCATCTGACCGTGTAATGACCAGGTTATTACCATCTGACCGTGTAATGACCAGGTTATTACCATCTGACCGTGTAATGACCAGGTTATTACCATCTGACCGTGTAATGACCAGGTTATTACCATCTGACCGTGTAATGACCAGGTTATTACCATCTGACCGTCTAATGACCAGGTTATTACCATCTGACCGTGTAATGACCAGGTTATTACCATCTAACCGTCTAATGACCAGGTTATTACCATCTGACCGTCTAATGACCAGGTTATTACCATCTGACCGTGTAATGACCAGGTATAGCAGACTGTAAAGTAAAGCATAACCAATAGGTATTTACAATGAGAAATAATATAAGTGCATGCCAAGGAGAGGGGAGCTCCACACAGTTACCTCCAGGCCTTCTGTGGCATGTCCAGATG